>NW_026585689.1:17363100-17457577 GCF_907164565.1 Psammomys obesus
TCAGCCATCAAGATAGATGTAGGAACATGGAAGAAGATAAAACAGAATACAGTTTGTTTTTGCTATTTTACCAGCTCATTAGAAGATTAGATCATAAATTCGGTGATCTCAAGCATTTTTCAAATAACCACATTTATGAACACTGAAGATAAGATGAAGCTGAGCTCCGCATATTACTTGAATCCTCCAAGTGAAGCCATACTTTGTAACACTCACCATTAAAATATTAAGAAAGCATTTTCTATGAAAATAATTCAAGAATATAGCTATCCTTGTTGTATAATACAAATATGTTTTTTCTCTATAAAATGCCATATGGGGTTGCAGTTTCTAACTATGCCTTTTTTTTTCTTTATATCTTAACCTACGCCTACTTGGAGACACCAAAGGCATCTAAACGAGCAAACAATAGAACTTTTTCACTAATATCAGGCTTAAATTTGTCCTTCTGAAGGAAAGAAAGCACTGGGATTTTTGTTATTGTTGTTGTTATTTGTGGCTGTTGTTTTTGCTTTTTTTTATGCCTCAGTACTCAAACAAAAATATAATATGGTCAACAAAAAGAGTTACAAAATAAGCAAAATATACATTCTTGTGTGTATGACAACTACAAAATATAGAGGATGGACATTAATTTTTTTCATATGTATTTTTATATTCAGTCAGCTTGGAAAAATATTGCTATACTGAAATATCCTAGGGCATTAGATATTTTTTCTATCTTTCAATTAACACATAAATTTTATGAAAAAGAAATAAAACAATGACACACTGGGAAATATTTTCAGAAATAGTATTTGAAAGTTGACAACAATGCTAAACTAATATAATTCTGTCACATCTATATTTTTAGGTTTATTATCATCACTGAAGAGAAAGAGTCTTAACATTAAGGGTAGACGATTAAATTCTTATATTGCACTGAATTTATTTTTAGAGTACATAATTCAGCACATTATCTATATCTTCTTGAGGAGCTAAGACAGTCATGATGATCATGTCGATAATGGTTCCAGAGAAGTTTTGGACATGGCTAATACTGTTAGCTATAAGAACAGGTGGACCAACCACTGTCTAGAACCAGACAGATACAAATGAGTAGGCATAGAAAGAACTCCTGAATAGTGAAAGATAAAGCAGGATTTCTGAGCATAAGATCTTAGGTAAACCTATAACCTAAGCCAGTAAAAGTCAAATAATGACTGCCACTGAACATGATATGTAACAATCTCATTGCAACGATAATAATAAGATTTCAATTGCTGGCCAAGTACTGCTATGGCAGCATCAGAATGCTTGAATCCCAAAAATTAATAAATTTCCTCCTGACAGCACCATCAAAGAGTTTCTATTAATTGACAGTCACATGCCAGAATCCAGCTTACACCTTGAAAATGTCAAAGATTTTAAATCAAACCCTTGGTAGATGAAAACCTGATGATTCCAAAACACTGAGTGTGTGTTTAGAATGGGTGTTCTACATCAATGGCCCAGAGGCAGGCCCAAATGAGAAACAAACAAAACAAAACTACAAAGGAACTGAAGACTGCTGCCATAGCAGAACGTAAGGACATCCTGACTACAGTTTGAATATTTAGTGATAAGTGAGATCACTCCAAACCACCGGGAACAAATATGCCCCAAGTTGATTTCTAATCCATGTCAATGGCCTCTGCTTCATTATAATGGTATCTCTATGTCATTAGCAGCAAAAGATTCTTTGCTTCCATAATGTGTTTGATGCATTATGGAGCTGAAAACTTGGCAAGACAGAAAAGTGGGGATAAACACTATCTCTGTTTTTTCCCCTCTTCCAGTGTCCATCCCATTTGTCTTTCTGAGTGAGGATTGATCATCTTACCAAGGGTCCTCCTACTTCTTTAGCTTCTTTAGGTGTACAGATTTTAGTATGTTTATCCTATATTATATGTCTAATATCCACTTATAAATGAGTACATACCATGTGTATCTTTCTGCTTCTGGGATACATCACTCAGAATAATTTTTTTTTCTAGATTTCACCATTTGCCTGAAAATTTCATGATTTCCTTGTTTTTAATTTCTGAGTAGTATTCCATTGTGTAAATGTACCACAATTTCTGTATCCATTCCTCCCTTGAGGAACATCAGGGTTGGCTATTATGAATAAAGCTGCTATGAACATGGTTAAGCAAATATCCTTGTTGTGTTCTTGAGGACAGGAGCCTACCACAGAGGGCCTCTGAAAGACTCTTCCTAGCAGTGTATCCAAGCAGATGCTGAGACTCATAACTAAACTTTGGGCAGAATGCAGGGAATCTTCTGAAAGAAAGGAGAGATAGTAAGACCTGGAGAGGACAGGAGCTCCACAAGGAGAGCAACAGAACCAAAAAAATCTGTACCCAGAGGTCTTTTTTGAGACTGATACTCCAACCAAGGACCATTCATGGATATAACCTAGAACCCCTGCTTAGATATAACCTATGGCAGCTCAGTATCCAAGCTGGTACCTAATAACAGGAACAGGGACTGTCTCTGACATGAACTCAGTGGCTGGCTCTTTGATCATCTCCCCCTGAGGGGAGAGCAGCCTTGCCAGGCCACAGAAGAAGACAATGAAGCCAGTCCTGATGAGACCTGATAGGCTAGGTTCAGATGGAAGGGGAGGAGGATCTGCCCTATTAATGGACTTGGAGAGGAACATGAACTGAGATGAGGGAAGGAGGGAAGGATTGAGAGGGGATGAGGGAGGGAGCTACAGCTGGGATACAAAGTGAAAAACTTCAATTAATATTTAAAAATAAAATAAAAAACACTATTCCTGCTTCACTTAATTTTCATCCTCCCCTTCACAACCATAAACTATATTGCCCAAATACCTAGCAGCTGGAACTCACTTTGAGAAGTGAAACTACCACCTTCTCTATGTAACAAAACTTTTCTTGTAGGTTCTTATTTTTTAATTAATTAATTTATTATTATTATCATTATTATTATATATTATAATTTCTTCACTTTGTATCCTGGCTGTGCCACCCTCCCTTGTCTCCTCCCAATCCTACCCTCTCTCCCTCTCTTCCCCTATGCCTTTCCTCTTGTCCACTGATGGGGGGGTCCTCCTCCCCTTACATCTGACCCTAGCCTATCAGGTCTCATCAGGACTGGCTTCATTGTCTTCCTCTGTGGCCTGGCAAGGCTGCACCCCCCCCCCCCCAGGGGAGTTGATCAGAGAGCCTGCCAATGAGTTCATGCCACAGACAGCCCCTGCTCCTCTTACTAGGGAAGCCTCTTGGAGACTGATTCTATGGGCTACATCTGTGCTGAGGTTTTAGTTCCTCTCCATGCATGGTCTTGGTTGGGTATCATCCAAACGTTGGGCAGAATGAATGGAATTTTATGAAGAAAGGGGGAAATAGATAGAAATTGATTCATTATTTATTGCAATATATTCACTTTGTATCCCCACTGTAGCCCCCTCCCTTCTCTTCTGCAGTACCATCCTCTTCTCCCACTATGCCCCCCCAACTGATAGGGGAGAACATTCTCCCCTTCTATCTGACCCTAGCCTATCATGTCTCAACAGGACAGGACTAGTTGCAGTGTCTTCCCTTGTGGCCTGGCAAGAGTGCAGCCTCAGGTGGAGGTGATCAAAGAGCCTGTCACTGAGTTCTTGTCGGAGACATCCCCTTGCAGGTCCTTATTTAGTCCCTCAGAATTCATTCTCTCATGGTGACAAGATTCTGAGCCCATGACTAGAGGTCTCTCCATAGCACTTCTTGTGTCTCCAAGGATCTCCTATACCTTGTAACTGCAGGATTTCTTAGAATACAGCATACAAAAATCATGTGTTAAAACACATACTGCCTAGCCATATGTTTTGAATGTCTCAGTCAGTGGAAGGTGGCAGCCAAGCATATGCAGTTCTGATGTATTCCCATATGACAGCAGTAAAACAATTGCTCCCAATTACTATTCTATAGCATTTTCTATAGTTATATAATGTTAATTTTCTCTGCCTTAGGTATTTTTTCTTTTTGTAAAATGAATAAAATAAATCTTCTTTATTGTATTGCTTTGAGGAATAAATAAGCCTGTGAAAGACACTTAATACTGGATCTAGCATGTGATAAGTTAAATACTTAAGGGATTTTTTTTTTAATTATTGGTTCTGGTAGACTCATAAAAGTCCTCCTTTAATTACAGTATGATGTTTACAACAGCAGAAAACTAGATCATCGGCCCCCAAAACAGTGTTATTTTAAAAATTCTAGTGCCCATGGGTTTCTCCTGTAACATTGTGTAAGCACATCAGCCTTACTTTGACCTCACCATGGCTTTTTTTTTCTTTCTTTTCTTTTTTTCTAACTTGCACATAAGGAAAATTATATCATTTACCACAACACATAAAGGTGAAACAAAATCTTGTAAAATTGTTTAATAGCACTTTGTGAAAATAATGGAGTTTATAAAAGCTAATAATAAATTTCACCTTTCTCAAGGAACATTATAAACTTCTAATACACTGGCTGATTTACTGTTATAGCCAAAGTGCTAAAAGTATTGAAAAATTTCTTTTTATAAAAAAAATCAACCATTAGGCTTTCTCTTTTAATGCATCGTAGAAATGGATTATAACAGTCGGGTCGTCTACAATATAGAAAGTACATTCAATTTTCCCAAAGAAAACTGTTGACCACCTAGGGACAGCTTTGGAATCATTTGGTTTAATATGATAGGTGTCATAGTTGACAAACCAACACATGATAGCTACTTGTGTGGTCTGGGGCAAATTAAGTGTGTCCTTTGGCATCTAAATGAATGTATCAGAAAAAAAAATATGGACATATTAACCAATACAACTAGTTAATGTCTTAATCTATCATGACCTGCAGCAACATCCATAGCATATTAGGGTTCCATCGCTATGTCCAGAACCACAGGTATTTGGTTCTGAAAGTTAATGTGAGAGTGACCACAACAGAGAACCTCAAGCCAATTAAAATTATCAGTGGAACTTGTGTGCAGCCTAATGGAATCAGATGTTCTAAATAAAATGCTATAATATCAGCGTATTTGGTATTTGTGTTTGAACTTCAAATCAGAATCACCTGAGAAACTGCTGATGTTCTAGTATAGTTTTAAATAATGCTTGGTCCTTATATTTCTTAACATTATTCCCAAACATTTATAGTTCCAGGTTTTTGTTTGTTTGTTTGTTTGTTTGCTTGTTTACTTTTTAAATTTGTACATTACAATCAAGCTTAGATAATACCCTATGGTCTATGTAGGGAGACCTTGTCTTGAAACAAAAGGATAACAAAACCAGAAAACTGCAACAAAAACAAAGAAACAATTAATATTCTAATCTGCTAACTGGTTACATGTCCCTTCCAGGCTCTCTTTAATGCATCTTCCAACATGACGGGCCTTCCATTCTTTACTGTTCAGCTTCCCTGCTCCTAGAGACAAGCTGTGACTTGTGAAGTGTCAGTCAGGAGGTGTCAAACCACTTCCTTCCTAATAAGAATAGGACAGCAGACTAAATAAATCAAGTTTCTCCCTGTCTGCTTCAGAGAGTAACATCTAAATTAGCTACAGTGTAAAATAACCAGGGATAATTAATTATATGCTTTGAAACAACATTCATTCATTTCCAAGTCAAATATGCAGATATCATTCTAACATAGCCTACAAAGAAAATTATTAAGATGCTTACCAACTTGAATTTCTCGATTTATCTATCATGGATTATTATGTTTTTAATTATATACACCTTGGTAAAAAAATTGTTTTTACTTACTAAATTTATTTTGTTCTCATTAACCTTCCATTAATTTTTTTCTTTTATTGAATTGTTTGTTGTTTTAAAAAAATCTATATTTTTTGCTTATATTGCTTATATGTTGTTTACTATCTTATAGTCTCTAAGAAGAATATAGACCCATAGAGACATAAGAAGAAATAGTAGGAAGCATGAAACAACCTCATTTTTAAATGAGATGCTTTTTTGATAATTCCTTATAAATTATTGAGTTTCAAAATCTTAGCTATGTCATTCTGAAGTGGGTAAATCTTCGTTTTTTTCCTATTAATTTTTTATTTTTATATTAGTTACAGTTTATTTACTTTGTATCCCAATTGTAGCCCCCTCCCTCATTCCTTCCCAATCCCACCCTACCTCCCTCATCTCCTCCCTGCCCCCTCTCTAAGTCAACTAATAGGGGAGGTCCTCCTCCCCTTCCATCTGGTCTTATCAGGTCTCATCAGGACTGGCTACAATGTAAATCTTTGTTTCTAAAGAAAGATATATTACTATTAGGACACATGAAGTGCTTATCAAGAATAGTAATTTGATTTTCTGAATAATCTTATTTTCATTATTTATATTGCCTTATTTTATCTCTTGTTTTTAAGTTAATGTCTTTCTAATACTTTTAATATAACTATTTATTTGTAGACAGAGCAGAAATAAAATAAGAATCACAGAGATTTTAAAATATAAATAAAAAGAAGTTATTCAAGTCATCCACAATGAAATATGCTAATTGAAAAATATTGCATTCCTAGTGTTATAATAATATTAAGATATTATTTAGAAACATTTGTAAGCAGAAATAAATTCTTTCAGTCAAAACCTACTGAGTAATCAAAGTTCACTGATTCATATATTTTACTAGAGTTGAATTTAAATTCTTAATTTATCATTGATACTCCTAAAATGAAATAGAGAAGGAATGTGTAGGAGAGTCTATAGCAATGGAAGCTCATCTGCTTACGAGTACATTAGTAATATTAATAATAATGATGATAATAATAACATTGAAATGAGAAGGATTTTACTAAGAAGTACTGTAGAGGTAAGAGCTGGTGAAGAAGAGCATGTAGCATGGCTGACTCCTGAGGGCTCCTAGGATTAAACAGAATTCACAGAGGCTATTCTCAGATTTTGAAACACTACAAGTTTTTATGCTGGAGTTTCCATTGCTTAAAAGAAACAGCCCCCTTATGCCTTCTATTTTTTTTTCCTGTAGGAAAATGGGATTGCCTTTCCCTATGGCTGTCCCATTGTGATGCTTAAAAATATAATAATTCATGTACTGAAGTCAAGATCTAGAGACAAAGAAATTTGTCCCAAATCTCAGCCACACATGATATACATCATAAGATACTTGACTATTTAGTTGATGGTACGTAAAGTAATACTGAGTACATGGTTAAAGGGGACATTATTTGCAAGTGGTATATATGAGAATTTGGAGGCCTGACTTAATTAGGCTAAATAATGTTCTCTCACTTCCTATCAAAATTTAACTTAAAATGTAAATTTATTTGCAATAGTGTTTGCCAGTTTTATTAGTTTAGTTAAGGTCAAGTAGGGTTGGGTAGGCTTTTAATCTAATGATAGATGTTCTTACAATGTGGTCATGTCAGTTACTACCCACTGGGAAGAAAGGCTAACAGAAAATGAAACTGCAGTTCTTATGCTAGAAGTCAAGCAACCCTAAGGAGTGTCAGTAATGACAGGTAGATGGGAAGAGGCAACGAAAGATTTTTGATAGTTCCAAAGGATGTCTGAACTCTTGGATTTTGATTTTTAACTTTTAGTCTTCAAAATACTGGGTAATTGTGTATTAACTTCTCAGCATCCTTTGGAAACTATACTGTGTCTCAGATTAATACAGTGAAGTATTCTGGGTGCTGTTAGTGCAGTCACGGCTCTAGGTGTTGTGTACAGTTAGAATTTTCTTCCATGATTGTATGAGCCATGATTGTATGTTGTAAATTTTAGGGTTGTTCTTTCAGGTTAGTTATATTGATTGATTTCCAATATAAAATTAAAACTGTTTTTGCATGTAATGTATTCAAGATGTTATTAAATAAAGTAAACAAAACACATAGTATCAATAGGGTATTCATGATGCCATAAGGAATGTGCATGTTTTTCTCTGTTTGTTGGATCCTGTGTGTTTCATAGCTAAAGACAGTATATCTTTCTACAGGACTATCTGAAAACATAAAGTTACTAATGATAACATTCAAAGAATAATAAATTAAAATAGCCTAGTTATTAATGAGCCATTGGTCAATACATGCCACTACTTTTGTATAATTATTTCATGCATAATTTAGTATTTTAGCATGAGAAAATAAATACCTGTTTATTTACAAAGCACTTATTTGAGTATATGGCATATAAAAACCTCATGGCGGTAGCCCGGCTGCAGTGAGAAATCAGATAGAAGAATAATCAACAAGAAAATCCACATAGTTTAAAAGCACACTTAACATAATACCTTCTGCACAGAGGGTAGCCATGGGGAAGAGCAAGGAAGAACGTATTTTCAGTTCAGGGTTCAGAGATCAACACTCTCTGCAGATTTTTTTTTAAGTGAAAGATGAAGTATCCAAAGGTGGTCAACACACAAAGAAGAAGGCAAGAGGTTAGTATTTTGATAAAATAAAACATTCTATGGGTACAAAGACAGTCCAGCCATGAATCACATTTTTAAATATCCCAAGAGAGGGTGGTATATTAGTGCTAAAATAATTCTAAAACTGTAAAAAGTGAAATCATTGTTAGAAGTGTTTCAATCTTCAAAAAGAATTCCCCTGTGCTCTCTTTAGGGCTGTATGTGAAGGCAAACACCATATCCAGCCTGCCTTGCCATCTCACCTTTCAGAAGTAAACTTCGTTGAAAATTAAATGACACAAGAATAGGAAGCTCACCGGCACCCTGGTATCCTTTGTTGGAATATAACTGTACAGAAGGATGCACTCAGAGAATGGAGACCAGCAGGACACCTTAGCACCAGGAAGGCACTGGGCAAAAGCAAGAAAGACTCAGAGACAGAAGGATTCTGTGGCTATGGCTAATGCTCGACTGGAAACAGTGGGAAGCTTCGGGCCCTCATGAAGGGTCCTGCGATATCTCAGTGCAGGTAGAGATTTCTACTGTGTGTGATAGATAAAGGCAAAGGAAGGAACAATGTGAAATCCCATCAATGGCATAAGCTGCAAACTGACGAACAATGTCTACTTATTTATCTGTTCTTTTCAGAGCCCTATCATATACACAATCTTTTGCACAGCAAAGAGAAAAATCAACAAATTAAAATGCTTACTCATAGGCAAATCGCAAATGTGACATGTGATCACTGTCCAAAGTTTATAACTATCACTTACACTTTGAAAACATAAAAATATACAAAAGATTCATGAAACTTTATTTACAAATTAAAATTCCATGGAGCTATTAGTTCCTAATAATTTTGATGGCTATTACCAAACAGACAAGAGATAACAATTTTAGTGAACATGTAGAGAAAAAGGAACGTGAAGAGACAAGAGGGAGGGAAGGTGGAATTGGGAGAAGACAAGGGAGGAGGACACAGCTGGAATACAAAGTGAATAAATTATAATAAATGATAGTTATAAAAATTAAATACAATAAGTATAGCAATTATGGGAAACTGTAAGGAGAGTCCTAAATTTAAATAAAAATATGTTGTTATATAAATAGAATAAAAGAATATTATACAACCTTAATTATAGAAGTTCTAAAACATTGCCACAATATAAATGAAACTGCAGACATTGAATTATACAACATAATCACATGAGAAAATAATGCCCTATCTTACTTTTATGTGGACTACAGATAGAGAACAAAATAGTGTCTGCCACGGTGAAGGCTTTGTAGAAACTAAAACTAGTGAAGTGGTTCACGGTTATAATATTAAAGTCCATGGTGCCTTACCTTACATTGATATAAAAATTAGAGGTCACTCAAGGGAATAGCTGAGAAAAATGATAGGGCGTTAAGAACAGAGGGAACGGCATAAGTTGTGAGCAACAACAAAGTAGATAGAGAGGAAGGATAAGATGAAGGCAGCAGGACTGTCTGGATCCTCTTCCTCTGTGACCTAGTAAGATAACTTCACCAGGGGAGGTGATCAAAGAGCAGCCACTGAGTTAATGCCACAGACTGCCTCTGCTCCCTTTACTGGGCAACCCCTATGGAGATGGAGCTACTCATAGACTATATCTGAGCAGGGGGTCTAGGTCCTCTCCATGCATAGTCCTTGGTTGATTTATCAGTGTTTGCAGGCTCCAGACAGTCTTAATGAGACCTGATAGTCTAGGGTCAGACAGTAGGAGAGGAGAACCTCCCCTATCAGTAGACTAGGAGAGGAACATGGGGAGGGAGGGAGAAGAAGGGTGGGACTAGGAGCAGATGAGGGAGGGGGCTAGAGCTGGGATACAAAGTGAATAAATTGTAATACATAATAATAATGTAAGAAGAAGAAATAGATTTTTAAATACAAAAAAAAAAAGATAATGGCAGCAAGTTGGAGAGCAATAATACAAAACTGAGGAGAGTTGGCATAGAATGGGGTGTGCTTCAAACAATATATTCTTAAATTTATACTCAGAACATTTGAGTACAACTTCCTCACATACTCATCCTTTGGCTCTCATATTGCATAGCCACAGCCATTAACAAGGCAAAGGATTTGCTATCCACATAACGCAATACACTATATTGCACCAGAGTAAAGACATTCAAGTTTCAGGAGGCTTTCCATTATTTATCACTCATTACTACTTACATAAAATTGTTTGAGCTTTAAGTCAGGTAAAGAATAAATAAGAATGGTCTCACTCAACAGGTCTCTAAAACCCTCGGTGTGTACCTAACACAAATGCTAACACAGCCTTATTTTTGAATCAGGCAGAGTTTTTAATAAATGAATGGCATGACTGCTACTTTACTAACATGTTATTATATATTATAAATTATGTATTGTTATATAAAATATATAACTACATGAATTTCATATAAATAGCATTTAATTCTATGCAGTTACATATATATGAGTAAATTTTTTTTTTAACATTTGGACATATCACTTTTAAAAGTCCATGTATGTGTGACATAGGGAAGTTTTTAGCAGCAGAGGACCTATTTACCATTCACAAGGGTCTGATTTCAATCTTCAGAATTGCAAAAATAATAACAAATTTGTATGAATTTGAAATAACAAATTAACATACAGTTTTTTGTGTGTGAATATGTATATATATATATTCACTTCTTAGCCTTTATTATATTTAAATTGTATTTTCTTCTTTTGAATTTTTTATTTTATTGATTACACTTTATTCACTTTGTATACCCCCATAAGCCCCTCCCTCCTCCCTTCCCAGTCCCACCCTCTCTCCCCCTTCTTCACACATGACCCTCCCCAAGTCCACTGATAAAGGGAGGTCTTCCTCTCCTTCCTTCTGATCCTAGTCTATCAGATCACATCAGGAGTGGCTGCATTGTCATCTTCTGTGGCCTGGTAAGGCTGCTCCCCCCTCAGGGGGAGGTGATCAAAGAGCAGGCCAATCAGTTCATGTCAGAGGCAGTCCCTCTTCCCATTACTATGGAACCCACTTGGACACTGAACTGCCATGGGCTACATCTGTGCAGGGGTTCTAGGTTATCTCCATGCCTGGTACTTGGTTGGAGTATGAGTCGCTGGAAAGAGCCCTGTGTTCAAATTTTCTGGTTTATATATGGCTTCTATAAATTGGTGTTTTTTTTTCCTGTATGAATTATTTAAAAATAATTTTCATATGTAGTGACAGTATCAAGTGACTCATGCCTCAAATAAGGCCTTAGTCAGACTTCTTGTGAGTACATGATCATAACTAAATAATTCAACACTGACACAGTTGTATCCAATGTATTCAGTACTACTTTTTTTTCTTAAAACACTCTGAAAATATCAAGAGAATAATCAATATTACAGACCACACTTGGCTCTTTCTCTTGTATCCTCCAAAAAAGCATTTCTTCCCAGGGCATTAAAGAATCCAGGATGCTTGTACATTATCTTTCCTAAATATAAGTGAATTTGCCTGATAATTTTGCAGTTCAATTTTAATTGACTGATTTTTTTTTTTGCAAAAATGTAATATTAGAGGTTTGCATAAGTTTTAATTTTCTTTTTGTTACTGTGATCAACACCATACCTCAAGCAATTTACAGAGCAAAATGTGTATTTCATCCAATAGAATCTAGTCTATCGCCTAAGAAAATCAGGTCAGGAATTTAAGCAAGAACCTGGAGCAGAGCCAGGGAGGAACTCTGTTTAGTGCTTCCTTGACTGGCTCATTGGGTACCACTGGTGAACAGTTTATTCTACCAGAAATGCAGGCTCATCATAGGTGACATGTAGAATCCAAGAGACAAAGAAAAGCAAAGGTGCCTCAAGTTTTAGGGATAAGCAACGAGGAGAATAGAATTTAGAAAGAAGAGGGTGAATGTGATGAAGCTGTGTTGCAGGGTTGGGGAGAGTTGAGTAAAATGGACTCCATATACTGATCTCTCATTCTTTCGGCCTTAGTAGAGGAGACCACGGTTGAACCAAGAATATAAAATATAAAAAAATTATTTTTTTAGCTTTTTGTACAGCAAAATCTACAAACATATATATATGTTTATATATGTTTATATATATATATATATATCACCAGTATCTTAAGGGAAGAGTTATCAAAATTAATTTCTAAGGTATCTACTATATATAAGAATTTACATTATATTTGAAATAAAGAAAGAAAGCGTTTTGGTTTCTACATTGATTACAATGTGATCATATAATATCAAAATGTTCACCGTTCTGCTGTCATAAATATCTTCTTTTGCTTTTTATTCCTGATAAACTAACCACTAACTGCAACAGCAAAACATATTTCACTCTTAAGTTTTGAGATCTTCTTTAATTACAAATTTCTCTATTAAATGATAATATTTGATTTCTAAGTAAATATCAAGCTATTTTTTAAAGAAAATCTGTAGATGTTATCAAATGATGAAATTTCATGTTATCTTTTAAAATTATCTTTAGGTTTTATTTTAAAATGTTACCTATTTTATACATGTGTGAATGTATACAAGTTTAGAGAATGTGCATGTTTATAGGATCTAAGAGAATGGTGTGTGTTCAAAGCCAAGCAACATCTTCAGAGCTTTAAAACGGTGTCTTTAAAACAGTTATAACATTGAGTTGGGATAAAGGTATGATCTGAGTGTGAATTGTATGTATATTTTAATCTCATAATTCCAGTTCTTTCAAAAAATCCAGAGCACTCCGAACATCTAAATGTCTTATAATGCATTGTATCCATTTTATCCGTGAACTCGAGGGACTGATCTTATTCTTGAGGTAAGGGATCATTAGATGTTGGGAAAAGAATAAAGGGATAAAATACTACAGCATATAATTTACAGTTATTAACAGGAAAAACTCTGGTCTCCTGTTTTTTAATGTAAGCCTATAATTCCTGCTGGGATCAGAAGTATCATTTGCCCAGCTCTTTTAACCAGTGTTTCACCTCTGCACATGTCAATGCATAAATCTTTTTCTATTGCTTGGAATAACTAACTGACATCTGGCAATGAGGAATTGCTAAGCTGGGGCAGAAGAAAGTAAAGTTAGTTTTTTTAGAAGAGCTAAATACAATGAAGGCTTTATCAAAGTAGTTTTTTTCCCACAGTATAATATTCAATAAAAAGAATTTTGTCTAAGCACATAAATGAGTAAATATATCTTTATGTGCAGACATATATAATTGTATTTTTAATTTTTAAAATGATTTTACTTAATTTTTTCATACAATATGGTTTGATCATATTTTTCCCTCCATCACTTCTTCCCACACCCTATCCATACTTCTTCCGAATGCTCTCTCCTCTGTCTCTGCCTCTCTGTTTCTCTGTTCCAATTTATACCTCCCTCTCTGCCTCTCTGCATATCTCTCACACACACTCCAATTAATGATCAATAATGAGTATGCCCTCCTAGCCCTATTATACATGTTTTTAGTTAAGAAGATGAAAAAAAAAACAGAACAATACCGAGAAAAATATGAATGAACAAATAGCTCAATGTTTCCCAATTGTGCAGTATGTTGAAATATATCCAAAATGTGTGTGTCTGTGTGTGTGTGTGTGTGAGAGAGAGAGAGAGAAAGAGAGAGAAAGAGAGAGAAAGAGTAATTGGTAAGTAGCATATGTTATTTTTTAACCAAATGTATTTTGCATCTGTACTCCACTTGAGTATTTTTTCTAAAATAAATAGTAAAATATATAAAATATTCTGTCTTCTTTTGGAATTTAGTCTAGCATAATATATGTTTAAATATGGTCCTATCCAGTTCTGGAATTCAGCATTTCTCAAAGAATTCAATGAAACATTAATTATCATTGTTCTTGGCAAGCATATGTGGAAATTTGGAAATAGCTTACAGTATGAAAAATATATGGAAACACATTTACTCCTCAAATATTTCATATTTCTTTTGAAAAGAAATGTTCCTCTAACTGTGACATGTTTTTCCTTCACAATTTATTATTCCTGAAAAGGAGATCTATCTAACCTGTGACTAGAGTATAATTCATGATTTTCTTACTGTTATGTTGTTTATACCATAATTAATTTTACCCATGTATGTTCCATTAAACGTCAAACCAAGCTAAATATATCAGTTCACAAGGAGGAGTTCCATACTCTGAGATATTAGCAATAATAAATGCCTTATTATTCTGTTAAATAGGATATATGCTTATAATATATTTTGATTTGTACTTTTTCATACATACACATTTAAAAAAAACACAAATTAACAAAAATTCCATTGGTTAAGAATAAAAACAGCATTAGGTTTTCATTGTAACTTTTACTTGATCATATGACATACTCGATCTTTACAGGACTGTGATAGTTGGAAGAGAACAGGCTCAGTTATCAGACTAGTCGTGTTTAAATCAAAGTTGTACATCTCACTGATTTAGCTCCTTTAGGAACAGCAACGTTGCTGAATAATACTTTCTATCTTTATTAATGGGGTTCATATCACCTGCTTTTATGGCTGAAATTTTATGTGCAGCATTATCTAATACCTAATATGCCTTCATATATTCTAATAGTCTTCCCATACATCATTTCAATGTTTATGTATAATATGTTATTTGTTGGCTGTGATTGAAACATTTATCACTATCAATGAGCTGTTACGTAGTTCACCTTCATTTAAAAAATAACCATATTGTATTGGAAAACTTTTCTTTTTAAACTTCTGAAAATTTTTTTTTCATAAGTTCTGATTCAAGAGTACTCTAATAATTTTCTTTTGTTTTTCTTATATATTTATTCTGGAAGGTTGTAATTTAAAAACTTTTTAGTTTGACATGAAGATACCCAAAAAAATGATTATCGACCTCACTAATATTTTTCATGGTTCTGCTTGCCTAGCTGCCTAAATTCAAGTCTGAACCTTCTGGGTCATGGCACCAGACAATCAATTCTCCATCTAATGTTCCCAGAAGCTCCATGAAAGATTGAAAGATCACTGTGAACTTTTTTCCCTTGTGAACCTCATTCAAAAAAGCTCTGAAACTTCTGTGGATGAACATGCCAATCACATCATCAAATAATTACTGAGATGAAGTTTTGCTTCGTCATATGGCTGGTGAATTCGGTGGGATCTACATGTAAAAATGATATTAAAGTACTTAAAATTCATGCCAGGAATTTAACATGAAGCCATCTGAGAGAAGTTATCCTATAAAAGGTGAATTAATAAAGAGTGACAGTCGTGTAAATTCTAGTGTAATATAAACATCCGGTTTGACAAATGAAGAAATGCCTCTGGTTTAGTTTACACTGAGCACTATTATGTTTCTACAGTTTCTATACCTGTGGGTTTTGTTTCCACAGGTTAAAAACAATCAATAACAATATTACATCCTTAATGACAAAATATATAAATTATTTTTCTCCACTCCCTAGGCCATAGTGCAGAACAATTATTTTCACAGTAAACAGTGGAGATATATATATATATCTTCAACAGATGATTCATATGGCAAGATGCACAGGCATTATATGTGAATACTGAAACACTATATTTCCTTGAAAACCAACAGATTTTGGCATCTGGAAGAATCTTAAAACTAAATCCATGCAAATACATAAGTAGGTGTTTTAGGATAAGAAAGAATCAAACTGGGAATAAAAGCAGAAGGTATCAGAGAACAGATCTTAAAATTCTATTTGCAGACCTCCTCTCCTTCTATCTGACCATAGCTTAACAGGTCTCATCAGGACTGGCTGCATCATCTTCCTCTGTGGCCTGGTAAGGCTGCTTCCCACACCCCAGAGGGAGGTGATCAAAGGTTCAGCCACTGAGTTCATGTCAGAGACAGCTCCCGGACCCCCTTACTAGGGAACCCACTTGGAAACTGAGAAGCCAATGTGCATCCTTTGAACATGGGTTGTAGGCCCTCTCCATGCATGGTCCTTAGTTGGAGTATCAGTCTCTGCAGGCCTGCAGGGCCCATGTATTTTGGCTCTGCTGTTCTCTTTGTTGAGTTCCTGTCACCTCCAGGTATTTCTATCAGGGGACTAGAGAAAGGGCACATGGGAAAAGATGGAGTATGGGTGGGAATAAGAGGAGATGAGGGAGGGGGCTGCAGTGGGGATACAACATGAATAAATTATAATAAATAAATATATGAATAAATTTAAATTTTTAAAAAATTCTATTCTCAACCATGTTTGTAGCAGCTTTTTCATAATAGCCAGAATCTGGAAACAACCCAGATGTCCCTCAAAGGAGGAATGGATACAGAAATTGTGGTACATTTACACAATGCAATATTACTCAGCAATTAAAAACAAGGAAATCATGAAATTTGCAGGTAAATGATGAGAACTAGAAGAGATCGTCCTGAGTGAGGTATTCCAGAAGCATAAAGACACACATGGTATATACTCACAAGTGGATATTAGCCTTACAATAGAGGATAAACATACTAAAATCTGTAAATCTAAAGAAGCTAAACAAGAAGAGGATCATGGGTAAGATGGTCAATCCTCACTCAGACAGGCAAAGAGGACAAACATAAGATGGAGAAAACGGGGAACAGGACAGTAGTCTACCACAGAGGGCCTCTGAAAGACTCTACCCATCAGGGTATCAAAACACATGCTGAGACTCATAGACAAACTATGGGCAGAGTGCAGATCTTATGAAAGAAGAGAGAGATAAAAATTCCTGGAGGGGACAGGAGCTCCATAAGGAGAGCAACAGAATAAAAAAAAAAAAAAAAAAACCTCTGGGTTTAATGGTCTTTTCTGAGACTGATACTCCAACCAAGGACCATGCATGGATATAACCTAGAACCCCTGCACAGATGTAGCCCATGACATCTCAGTCTCAAGTGAGTAGCCTAGTAAGGGAAACAGGCTCTGTCTCTGACATGAACTCAGTGGCTGGCTCTTTGATCACCTCCCCCTGAAGGGGGACCAACTTCATCAGTCCACAGAGGAAGACAATGCAGCCAGTCCTGATTGAAACCTGATAGGCTATGGTCAGAGGGAAGGAGAGGAGGACCTCCCCTACCAGGGGACTTAGGAGAGGGGCATAGGAGGGAGGGAAGGTAGGATTGGGAGGGGATAAGGGAGGTAGCTACAGTTGGGATACAAGTGAATAAACTATAATTAACAAAAAATTAAATAAATTTTTAAACATCTATGCGAGGGTGCATGTGTGTGTGTGTATCTGTCTGGGTGGCTATAATGGGAAGCATCAAATAAATAAATGCAGAACTGATGCACATAAGACAACTTATATTAGTAAAAATGCGCATCGACTTTTGTGGTTTATATAAAATATTTGACCTTTGTAGTTTTTCTTGAATACAGGCAAATAAGTACAAGAAACAAAACTGTTTTAAATATTAATACTTTGGTATTACTTGGGAGAAGACGTGCCAAAAGTATGACACTTTATTCTAGAGCATTTGGAAGTACACAGGAATGCTGCTAAAGTTATGATAGTGGAAAGCACCTGGGTGAATGTGAAGACCACAGTGCTCACAAAGCTTCCATTGCTCCAGGTAAGAAGAAATGATGAACCTCTGGCAACATGGAAAAACGGCCATGAAAAGCTGATGAACAGGGCTTGCTAACTTTGATTTAGTGAACATCAGCCAATATTCACAATTTTGAGACAAAGATGCCCATTCTTTGCCTAAGAATGTGCTTAAGAAAGTGGAACTTCAGTAAAAATCTTTACAATAACTAGAAGCTGCCTTTGTGGAGGGAGTTCAGCATAGATTACACAGACCCTAACTTTTCCTAACTATGATGTTGATAATTCTTGTGATTTAAATCATATTTCACAGATGCTAAATGCATATCTATCAGGAATGTAACCTTAGGCATGAGTTGCCTAAATCCCCCAGTTTCTAAGACAGCAGTGCCAGTATGTTGGACATAATCTATTTATTTATTTATTTATTTATTTATTTATTTATTTATTTATTTATTCATTCATTCATTCATTCGTTTTCTTTTTGTTTATTTGGTTTTTTAATTTTTATTTTTTTAATATTAGTTATAGTTTGTTAACTTTGTATCCCTTCTTTCCCTCCCAATCTCACCTTCCCACCCTCATCTCCTCCCTGCCCCTTTCCAAGTCCACTGATAAGGGAGAACCTCCTCCCCTTCCATCTGACCCTGGTTTATCAGATATCTTCAGGACTTGCTGCAAAGTCCTCCTCTTTGGCCTAGCAGGGATGCTCCTCCCTTTGGGGAGGTGGGGAGGTCAAAGAGCCCACCATTGAGTTCATGTCAGAAACAGTCCCTGTTCCCCTTATTAGGGTACCCACTTGGAAACTGAGCTACCAAGGGCTACATCTGAGCAGGGGCTCTAGGTTGCATCCATATATGGTCCTTGTTTGGAGAATCAGTCTCATAAAACACCCCTGTGCCCAGATATATTTGGTCCTTGTGGAACTCCTGTCCTCTCCAGGTCGTATTAACCCCCCCCTTTTTTTTTTATTCCTTGCATTCTGCCGGAGGTTTGGTTATGAGTCTTAATATCTGCTTTGATATACTGCTAGTTAGAGTCTTTCAGAGGCCCTCTGTGGTAGGCTCCTGTCCTGTTACTCATTTGCTCCTACATCCAATATCCATCCCATTTGTCTTTCTAAGTGAGGATTGATCATCATACCCTGGGTCTTCTTTCTTGTTTATCTTCTTTAGGTGGATAGATTTCAGTATACTTATCCTATCTTATAGGTCTATATAAGTTGAGTATATACCATGTGTGTCTTTCTGCTTTTGGGATACCTCACTCAGGATGATCATTTCTAGGTCCCACGACTTGCATGCAAATTTCATGATTTCCTTGTTTTTAATTGCTGAGTAGTATTTCCTTGTGTAAAAGTACCACAATTTCTGTATCCATTCCTCAACTGAGGGACATCTGGGTAGTTTCCAGGTTTTGGCTATTACGAATAAAGCTGCTACTAACATGGTTGAGCAAATGTCCTTGTTGTGTACTTGAGCCTTTTTTGGATATATGCCTAGGAGTGGTATAGCTGGATCTTGAAGAAACATTATTCCGAGTTGTCTGAGAAAACGCCAGATTGATTTCCAAAGTAGTTGTACAAGTTTGCATTCCCAACAGCAATGGAGGAGTGTTCCTCTTTCTCCACAACCTCTCTGGCATGTGTTGTCACTTGAGTTTTTTATCTTAGCCATTCTGGTGGGTGTCAGGAGAAATCTCAGGTTCATTTTGATTTGCATCTCTCTGATGGCTAAGGACGTTGAGCATTTCTTTAAGTGTTTCTCTGCCATTCAATATTCCTCTATTGAGAATTCTCTGTTTAGTTCCGTACCCCATTTTTTAATTGGATTGCTTGATTTGTTGCTTTTTAACTTCTTTAGTTCTTTATATATTCTGGATATATATTCTTCTCTGTCAGAGAGAGGGTTGGTGAAGATCCTTTCCCAGTCTGTAGGTTGTTGTTTTGTTTTGGTGACTATGTCCTTTGCTTTACAGAAGATTTTCAGCTTTATGAGGTCCTATTTATTGATTGTTGCTCTTAGAGCCTGTGCTATTGGTGTTCTGTTCAGGAAGTTGTCTCCTGTGCCAATGAGTTCTAGGCCACTTTTTCTTTTAACCGATTTAGCGTATCTGGTTTTATGTTGAGATCTTTGATCCACTTGGACTTTAGTTTTGTGCAGGGTGATAAATATAGATCTATTTTTATTTTTCTGCATATAGACATCCAGTTGGACCAGAACCATTTGTTGAAGATGCTGTCTTTTTTCCATTGAATGGTTTTGGCTTTTTTGTCAAAAATCAAATATCCATAGGTATGTGAGTTTAATTTTGGTTCTTCTATTCGGTTCCACTGATCCACTATTCTATTTCTATGCCAATACCATGCTGTTTTCATTACTACCGCTCTATAGTACAGCTTGAGATCTGTTTGTTTGTTTGTTTGTTTGTTTAGCAGTTTGAAGCCATGGTTTTGTAGATGGCAAGAGAAGACTCTGTCAGTGAGCTATATTACCAACCTTCATGATATTATCAAAGACTACTGAAACTGAGTGGCAACTAATTTACTATTCTCAGTTATAGACCTATCAACATAACATAAAGTGAATCCTGCATCTACTGATTATCACATTATAGTCATTTCAAAGGTAACTAAACTGATCAAAATAATCATGAGTTTGGCAATTAAGTACTGTTTAAATCCATTTTTCTTCATTCTGACCAAGTACTTGAGATAACAGTTCAAGAGATGGGAAGAATTATCTTGGCTGTAGGTTAAGAGGCTTCATTCTCTCACTGTATGGAGATTGTAATGGAATAAATTAGATCACATCTCAGTGGCCAGGCCACAGAGAGAAAGATTATCTATGATCATATCCTATATTTTCTTCTCTCTGCCCACATCCGCAGCCTGTGCAGTGGAATCACTCAGACTCTCAGACTAAGTGCTGGTCTTTCTTTCCTAGTGAAAACTCTCTGAAAAATACCCTCATAGACACCTAAGTGTGTGGTACTACTACACCTAAGTAGTATCCTAGGCATCCATCTCTCTAGTAAAGTGAGCAATTAAGATTACCAATTCTAAATCTAACACATAAAAGTTCCGTAAAAATGTAAAAGTGCAAGTTAAAAGCCTCTTTTGAGACAGAAGATAAACACTTATCTGTGAGCCTCTGTCAAAATTTAAAGCAATTTACATAATTCTAGTATGCAATGGTACAAATTATCCATTCCTATTATATTACAAGGAATGGTAGCATTGATATAAGGCATGGAACCAACGCAGTTAAAATATTAAATCCTTTAGCATCATGGCTAGAAGTCAAAGCACAGGATGACTTTATCTGCACTTTGGCACCTTGCTTCTACAACCTTAAACTTTGAAACAGATGGCATCTCTGTTCTGGGCTTGCTCTATCTCCTGATTTTCTGAACAGATAAAAGATAGTCCGTATTCCTGACATCTTCATCATCCTGGGGTTTTCACTGCAACATCACTTTGTGCATTTTAGAGGCTTGAGGTATGGACTGATATGCCTGTGCAGCACATTGCTTGATCTTATAGCTTTAATTGGAAAATAGTTGGAAGCTTTTCTGAATTTGTAACTTGTGTGGAGACTTTTTCTCCAAAACTTTATTATTATTGTTGTTGTTATTTACAATTTATTAACTTTATTTCCTGGTTGTAGACACCTGCCTCAACTCCTACTTGTCCTACCCTTCCTTACTCTCCCTCCACCATTCTCTTCTCTAGTTCACTGAGAGGGGAAGTCCTGTTCCTCTACTGTCTGACCTTAGCCTATCAAATCTCATCAGCACTACCTGGATCCTCTTCCTCTGTGGCCTGGCTGGGTCACACCACCAGGGGGAAGTGATCAAAGAGCATGCAGCAGAGTTCCTGTCAGAGACTGTCTCTTTTCCCCTTACTAGGGAACCCACAGGGAGACTGAGCTGCCCACATGGGCTACATCTGAGCAGGGGTTTAGGTCCTCTATACAACTGTTGAAGTTTGTTAGGATGGCAGATAGACAGGAAGAGAGGATGAAGAAGAATGTCAGGATGGGTAAGGAGGAGAAAGAACCGCATGGGCAAGGAGGGAGGACTGATTCAATTATAGCATTTTAAAAAGCCCAGATAAAGAATACACACAAGTACCATGGGGTTATGGGTGGAAGGTAGACCAATGAAGAAGTTTAAGTTGGATGGCATTGGATGGAGTTTGGGAGATGGATGGTGAGGTTATTGAGTCAGTGTAAGTGAAATATCTTCCCGGCCCAAGGTAAATAGGCAATTATAAATCTAACCGGTGTCTGTGTTTTATTATTTGTGATAGCATGTTAAATAACATTGCTGCAATAATCTTAGGGCTATTAGAGCTATTATATAGTCCAACAGCCAATTCTTATGTACTGCAACAGAAACTTTTATGTGAACAGCAGCCTCTGTATAAATAAGTCCCATGGAAACAACTTCTGAAGCATCCCTATAAAAACAGGGTACCACAGAGATGAAAGTGTTTCAGATTAGTTTACTCTTCCAAGTCTTTGCAACTGATGAATGTGTGTCCAGCCAATTCCAGAGCAGCCCTCAAAGTGATTTTTGTATTGCCTAATGAAAAATATTTGATCTTATCTTACTATATATTATTTCTTCAAGAGTTAGGCCTTCTTTGTTCCTGTTTACAATGACTTTTCTAAGAAAACAAAAGATCCTTCTGATGTTCTTTTTTGCTTCAAATTCTCACTGTAAATCTGAGTTGAAGTAGCTATACGAAAATATACCACAACTGAAATGTTGGATTATATTAAAATTGTACTAGATAACAGCCCCTGATAAACAGGTCTCAAAGTCTTAGGGCATGAACCAAATATAGAAACATTCTTTTCCAGAATGTAACATGATTAGCTCATAACCCAGTTCTCAGTAAAATCCTTAATCCCACCTGAACTCTCATGAGTGAGGTATTCACTCTGCACATACGCCTACTATTCTTGTGTTGAGTATTATCCATTTGTTTATCCCTCACTAATGTCAGCCCGTAACATTCAGCCTCCTATAGCCCAAGAGCTGAACTTTGAACTTTTTCTTAGTTCCAAATGCCTCATACGGTCAGTTACAGTGGCATCTAAATCGCGGGTAGTCACTCAAGCAATGACCCGACTTTTCAGGCAAAGTGTGGTACTTGTTATCTATACTCACAACTTACTGATACAATTCATTGTATACTCAACACAAGAACAAATTCACTTTAAATTCCTCTTGTAGCCCCCTCCCTCATCTCCTTCCAGTCCCATCCTTCCAGCCCTTCTCCGTCTCTCTTCCCCTATTCCTTAGAAAAGGGGAGCTCCACCCACTCACCCAAGTTTATCAAGTCACTTTAAGACCGAGTACCTCCTCTTCCTCTGAGGCCTGCCAAGGCAGTGATCAGAAAACTGGCAACAGAGTCCATGTCAGAATCAGTTCTGGCACCTCTTACTAGGGGACCCACATAAATCCCTAGCTGCAAGAAGATGGGTCACTTTTCAGATTTCCAGACTACTCAGGAGGGTTACTTAAGAAGACCACTTTTTTTGTGTGTGAGTACAACCACAGAAACTGCCATATCCAAATTATTATTAATGCTGATGGTGAAATTATAGGAATTATTTATTCAAAACCACAGAAAGCCTCTGAGTTGACTATGATGTTATTGAGTCTCATCCTGAAATACAAATTTTCTCAGAACTTCCTGGCATAATATTATACATATTATCTTATTGTTTATGGCAGTTCGGTTTAAGATAACTCTTATTGAGTCCCAAATTCAGTCCAACTCCCAAAGAAATCTTTAAAGATTTCAAAGGATTTGAATTTGAATTCATTATGATTACAACAACTGAAAATAATGACAGGAACCTGGCAATTTGTGATCTGTGTTTTCAAAAAACACAGATAAAACAATCACATGAACCTGTATTATAGGGATTAGGAAAGAAACACAGATAACAAATCACAGAGATACAGAAAGCAGGACTCTAGAATGAGTCTAGAAATCCAAATAACACTCTTTTCCAAAGATCAGAAAGATAATTTGAAAAAGATAATTTGAAAAAAATAAGTTTTGTCATACATAGGTTCCATGCACTGAACTCTGAAATGTTATTACCACATAAAATCACAAGGATAAAGTCATGGAACTATTTCGGGGAAATAGTACAGGCATCTTCAACTCACCTAAGGCAGCAAGTGCATCATCATGCTAACTTGGACTGAACAATTGATATAATCAGTATGGTAATTGGAGATGATAGAGTGACTTATTTTTTTCTGCTTTGGGTTGTTTTAATTGAAAATATGTAGGTTCTCATCAACAAAGTGAAAGTGAAGAGAGAGAATTAAAGACCTGTTGTGCAGTCAAAAATGTTGATAAACAGCTTTAATCCCAAGCACAGGCAGGGGAATTGGGAGTTTCTAATAATCCTTAAAATGCTTTTACCAAATTACAAGCACCAAACAAACAGATGAGCAAAAACAGTATACAAGAAAATTAGGAACTGAAAGTTCCTTTTAGTGCCTTTTCTCCAGGCTATAAACACCAACACTGTCATTACAATGTCTAAGTTTTTAACTGTATGTACATCAACGAAGACCATCAGTTTTATGACCATTAAATTCTAAATTTGATTGCTGTGGATTAAATATGATTTATTCTCTTGGACAATTCATATTGGTATTATTTACTTGCTAATGAGACAGATTTAGAAGTTGTAAGCCTTTAAAGGCATATGGGTCATGAAAATTCCACCATCATGAAGAGGTTAGATATTTTCATGAGAGTTGGTTTCTTATCCTTTCGTGACCCAATACATCTCAGCTTTTGGGGGTTTATTTATAACCTCATTCTCCACAAAGGCCACACTGTCTGCGCCCCGAGTGTTGAACATGCCGTTTCCAGGACTATGAGCCAAAATTATCCAGTCTTAAGCATTTTAACTTAACAGAAAACAAGCTATAAGACAGCTTAATATTTGTATTTCAATGCTACACTTTTCTCTAGGTGTTCAACATCCGCTTTTGAGTCAGAAAGTCCCACACTGAACCCATCACTTCACTCACAATCTTTTCCTGTTAAACCTTTTCTTCTGAATAGAAAGTTAGGTCGCCTAAGCTTCTTTTCCCCTTAAGCAACCCATGCCCATAGATATGATATGAATGTCTCTGGTTTACTGCAACCACTTCTGTTTAATAAGATGAGCCCCAAAAATGTGATTGTTGTTTTTAAAATGCTATGATAGCATCTAAATTTTTTGTCAGCTTTTGTATCAACATGTTGAACATGTTACTAACGTGATTAAAGACAAAGGCCACTCAATGACTGGCTCTTTGGCCTCCCCACCCCCCAAGGGAGGAGCAGTCCTGTTAGGCCACAGAGGAGAGCTTTGCAGCCAGTCCTGAAGATACCTGATAAAATAGGATCAGATGAATGAGGAGGAGGTCCCCCCTATTAGTGGACTTGGCAAGGGGCATGGTGGAGATGAAGGAGGGAGGGAGGGACTGGGAGGGAATGAGGGATCGGGACACGGCTGGGATACAGAGTTAATAAAATGTAACTGATAAGAAAAAAATAAAATTAAAAAAAAAAAAAAGACAAAGGCCAGTCTCCAAAAAACATCTCAGATGCATACAGAGTCTAAGATCTTTGAATGATTTAAGGCGTTACTTGGCCTCCATTTCTCAGTGTTTTCTATTCCTCATCCCTTAAAATTTGTTTTAACATCACTAAATACTTGGCATGTTTTTTTTTTCTTAATATCATACCTCTATCATGAGATTATCTTCCCGAGACTTCTTTACTAAGCCTCACCTTTTGTTTGTCTCATGCTAGCTCTTTATAGTCAAACCTAACTGTCTTCGCTTTAGATTTATCTTCTATGGACTCTGCATAGTGTTTTCTGCATTCTTAGCAGATGACGTTTCTGCTGAAATTACTTCCTTTACTTGTTCTCTTCCTATTCGTGAACTCCTAAGTATGGAGTTCTCGGTTCTTTTGCATCTTTACAATGATTCTAATTATCTGGGTAAGTATTGTCCCAGATTTGGACTTCAGTGGATTGATATTGAATGATATCTATTGAGAAGCTTTGTCAGTGCTTACCAGTCCAATATAATACAGCTGACCCATATTTTTGTTTATGTACTATGTATGAATATATGATACACACACACACACACACACACACACACACTTAGAAGCCTATCTCATATCAGATATCAGCCAGAATCAATAAAATTGACTGGGATTATAATCCAGATTGACATTGTTGAGGAAGAAAACAGCATCCAAAGAACATTAAAACGTAAATTCTGATTGCTTCAAATATAATATAAAGCAAAGAGAATGTTAGATTTAGATGGCTTAGATATTCTGAATGAATTTTTAAATAAGCCAGAGACTTTTCAGACCAGCATTTATATTTCACTTTCTTAACTGCTATACAGATTTCTGTCAAGGAAAATGATTGAAAGCATGTCTAGTGTTTCAAATATGCTCAGGGCTGGAACCATCACCCTGCAGATTCATATGTAAAGTAATTGAACTGCCATTGCCTGTGGGCATGATGGCAACCTCATTGTGTTCCTTGTGCACTCTTTGACAGAGCCTTCTTAGGGAGTCAAAAACTAAACCAACAGGGTACAGATGTCTGTTATATGGTCTGGACAGATATGTCCTGTGTCACATTAAAGTGATGTTAGAGCCATAAAGATGTCATGCTGACTTTCCAAAAGATAGCTATATAAACTGTTTCATTTGAAAGAAAAATGTTTCCTTATTTTTTCTAAGAATTAAAGTACATCAAATAAAAAATTTCTAGTATAATTTAATGATGTATATAGAGTTTTGTATTTGGTTGAGAGGACTTCTTTTTTATTTTACTATCCCGTAAAATACATTTATATTCGTTATGAATAAGTATAATATAAGCTTCTACATTTATTACTGCCTTGGAGACCTGATGTTTCTCACTCATGTGAAAACACTGAGAGTTGCAGGGCTTAAATCCAAAAAGGAGCAGCATTAGAACCACACATCATATGTGAAAGGTATGTCACTGTCTCTATGGGTTTCCCTTTGAACAGTCAGCAATTCTGTGGTTACACTGAGCTTATCACTGTGGTACAATATAAGGAAAAGTTGTGAGATAGCAGTATTCAGTGAAAGGCTTGCCAATGCCCAACTGTGAATATAATTGATTCTCCTGAGACTCTCTATGGCTGTGTTGTCAAGTGATCTTCTCTATTTTGAGATTTTAAGGAACCCTTTTGCACTTCTACTTTTACATCATATGCATGAAATTAGAAAACTTGTCCTTGTTCAATTTGACCAACTTCCCTAAAGGCCTTTCTAATCTAAAGCAAAATCTATTTAACTAACTTGAGCTAGCTTTGTGATAACGATAGCTGCCAGCAGGATGGTCGGGCTTGCGATGTTCAAAGCATCTACTTCTGGTCCAGATGATTTGAAGACATCAAGTTTAATTCGCACTTTGGAGGAGGTGTGAAGGGCTAATCATGCTTCTTGCAGTAGGATACCTCACAATTATGTGAGTGATAAGTTTTTATATTTGTTCTACTTAGTCAGAGCAGTTGAAATAAACTCTATGTTCTTTTTCATAAAATCAAGGTAAGAGTAAGCCCTACTGGGAATGCAGACAACTTTTCAGGTTTATATTGGCAGCAAATTACAGTTATACAAAGCCCCCTCAGAGTAAAAAGAGCACTGCTGTTTTACACATTCTGCTTTGAGGTTTTTGAATATTACTCAAAAAACCATATTTATCATGTAAAATTTTATCATCACTAAAGTGTTAAATTGCATTTTCTCAGTAGCAAGACACAAAAGAGGTGTGTCCTGGTATTTCTAACCTGCCAAAAAGTCCAAGTGCACACACCATGAGAGACACCTATTACTTGTACTCTTTAACAAATGGTTCAGATGTGAATAACAACTGTTCTCCACCGGATACTTTGGCTCGGTTACCCACCATTTTTTTAATGATTCTCTAAGCTTGCCAACCACACCCACACTTTTATAGCCCGTTTATAATTCAGACTGGCCCAATAGACCATGGAGTAAGAGGAGCAGGAGCGCTTATGAAAATGGTTACCTGCAGCTTGGCTAGGGCTGAAGTAACCTGCTCAACCAGAGAAAGTGCCATGAGAATGGCACCAAAAGAATGTTTAACACAAAAGCCATTTTTTTAAAACTTGACACCATAAACACTAATAATTTTATTGACTGTTCAGCATTCAGATAAGCTAGCATCCATATTGTTAACTATTGCTGATCACACTATGGTGTTAAAGTAATATTGTAATCTAAGAAATGAAGACAATTTGAAGTGCTTCTCTACACTATTTCTCTTCTGTAAGATCTTATGGAAACATTAAAATGCAATGTTATGATTAGAAAACAAGCATCTTTGTTAAAAGGATAATATAGAACCACATTTATTTCAAGAATTACTAGTTTCTGTAAAAATGTTTTAAAAGTCATTCCTTTTAAATACATGGGATTTCTAAAACTATGTGATCCATGTAGTCGTATTAACTTATAGTGTATTGTCATGCTATTAAATTGAAGACATCAGGATATATTCCAGTTTATATGATTAAAATGTAATACAGCAACAAAAATATAAAATACAATGAAGTTATTTTTTTCAGATTTCATTAAAATGGACACTCATGAAAATATAGCTATATTGACATATATTCCTGGTACATATTATATATTTATTAAGACCCAACTTTCTCACAGCATGATTTTTTTCTGAATTAAAGCTCATGTGTCAAAAACTAAACATAAAATCACTATTGAAAAATAAAAATTATGAGAGAGCCATATTTTCATGTTTTCAAAGGCAAAATCAGATCATTCCTAAGATACAAAATCCAGGACCACATTTCTGAATTAAATAATGAGAAAATTTAAAGGTTAGAGGGTCTCTATTTTTGTTTACCTTGACTGGAAAATATTTTATACTTACTAAATAAAATGGGTAGAAATGTGTAAAACAACAAGTAGTAGATTAAATAAACACGAGTGAAAATAGATGTTTCTCTATTATCTGTCTCCTAATATTTATAAATAAAATGATTTGGAAACTCCTCTTCTCAAATTCATTAGCCACAGAAAATAGAAGTTGTAATATTTGAAACATCAAAACATCTTACAGTGCACAATTTGACATTGTTTGAAATCTCAACCTTGTGTAGCCACTCATTCATTCTTAGAGACATTGGTATTGCCATGCTGCTACTATCATCTTTAACAGGAATCCTGTATAGATTTTGCCCTGTAGCGGGAATGTGAGTCTCGGTAGAATTACAATCCTTGGCTTGCAATTGCTTTAACAAGCATCAGCTCAGGTTGCACCATTTGTAGCAATTAGACAAAGGCATTCCTTTCAAGTCTTTAAGTTAGATTACCAGCTCTGCCAACTGTGCATTTTCTAGTACATCCTCATTGATTGGAAAGCACCTTCAGAGAATGAATTCAGGTTGAAAATCAGCCCTTCATCGCACTGAAGGACAGCTTCATCTTGTTTGCTGAAGTAGAGAAAGAAGTGTTATTTTATTTAGTGACCCATCAATAAGGGACCAAGGCTTCAGGCTCACAATTCTGCTTGCTGATCTCTTCGGTTTATCTCTAGTGAGTATTAAATCAAAATATTCAAGAATTGCAGGAAATATTTAGCTAGGTTGTTGAAATATTCTTCTCCACATTTTTTTTGAAATCTAACCCCATAATGAAGTACACTATTATTTTTTTATTTATTGTGTTCTAATATAGGGATGTCTTTACTATTTAAAATAAAACAATGTGCACAGTATTTTGTCTAAAACACAGAGGGGAAAATTTTAAAAAAATGAGATGACTGATAAACCCCCTAGAATTTCTGGATCTTAAAATAGAAAACATAATTGTATTTGCCTAAGAAACTTGTAAATTGTAATTAAACGCATATGGCTTTTTACATATGCATAAAGGTATGCATTTATCTTATATGGGAGTATACAATAATATCTATCCTTAACAAGAACACAAATGCAAGCTGTTATTAATGGTTTTGCATAAATTAGCAGTACCAGGATTCTAATGAAATTCCACATAGTAGAGATCTTTTTTTTATTGTTATTGATAGAATACATAATAATATCAGGTATTTCAGAATGGTTTTAATATATAAAAACCCATCCTCACACAGTAAATTTTTAGTTGAATGCATGAACTAGAGGGAAATACCCATTGATTTTCAATTAGCTGACATTTAACTACAGGATGTCAACAGTGACAGGCTGATTTGGTGATTAGTATGTGGTATAAAAATTCCCACTAGAGACACTGAGTCAATTGGGTTTCCATAAAATAGCTAATCACCTTTTCCTTATCATCCCTCAGGGAAAGTGAGAAGAAAGCAAATAGAGGACTGTTGTCTGATGAATGTTTTAATTTATTTGGGGTTTTGATGTTTTTACTAGATTCGACTGCTTTTAAGTAACAGCCTGACTATATCATATGTAGAAAGCTACAGCATTTATAAAATATACTGCAAAAACAAATTTTAAAGGGAAATATATTTTTTAGAAAAAAATGACTTTAGAAACATTTCTTATATAAATATTTAGTTTTCAAGTAGCTTTATATTTATTTAGACATTTCTAAAGTTCATGTTTAATTTGCAGAACTTACTCTGTAACACTGGTATATTTTTATCAAATCAGCTTGTCAATCTGATTGATAGACAAATCAGCTTGTCAGTCTTTATAAAAGACACATGGCACATTGGGTTGCTTCTGTATATAATTAGCTGTCAGTATTTTCTATTACTTTAGCGTTATTTCTTATTGGATGTCTGTACAGACATGAGTTGGAATACTCACTGGATGAAACATGATAGCTTTTACTTATTTCTTTATATTATTCTAAAATGCAAAAGGAAGCATATTACAGTGTAAAACTTTGTGTGAGTGTATGGACTAGTAGAGGCTAGAGAAACAGTAGAGGTGAATAAGATCAGAACACATTGCATGAAATTCTCAATAAACTAATAAAATATTATACTAAACATAAATATTTGTAATTAGACAATATATATTTATGTGTGTACTTATATAGATATAAAAAAATATCCTATACTAGTACATTACAAGTTGGATGCCTTACATATACAGATACCATGAGACAAGGAACATTATTTTATGTGTCATAAACATAATTTTTCATTCAGCAGTACTGCTACTTTCAAAAAGATTTGATCATATTTTATTCCTGATATACATGAATAGCTGAATATTGCTTAGTATGTACTTATATTTCAAAATAACAATTGTTATATTTTGCGTATCCACATATATTAATTGCTTTAATCGCACATTTTGCAAATAAAATAGTCACTGAGTCAAGCATTATAGTTGTTGAAAGCTTTCCAACATTTGCTTGGGAAGTCTTTTTTCACAAAATGAGAAGAAAAAAAAATCCTCAGCCTCAATAAATTACACTGTAAGACCATATCAGTATTTACATACAGAGAATCTCCAGTAAATTTATACAAATATGTTATTTCAACCAACTGACCTGCTTCCATCCCCAAAAAAGAAGCTGGGAAGAGTAGCCCCTGAACTGGCCCCACTGAGTTTAGATGACAAACCCTTGACCCTTTCTCCTGAATGTGCTCAGTTGTCAGTTTTGCCTACCACACACAGCTGTTGGATATTCCAGAGGATCAGATGGCCACAATAGGCCTGGGATAGACCTATTAGCATCTCAATACAGCCTCTCAGTTTCCTTTATTACTAGGTCACTCAAATTAATTAATTTTTAATTTTGCACTACCTCAACTATTATAAATCAAGTCAACCAGGAGACAGGAAAGCACCTGAAACTCGAGACTGTCTGTGGCTTAAGTCACCAAGGCTCCACCTTTGCAATCTGTCACTTTGAAGATCAGAAAGAGGCAAAGGGTTCTGTGCAGAGATTATTGAAAAGTACTTGTTTGATGAATGATGCTCCTTTCAAAAGGCCCGTGAAATGAGAAGTGGTGATAAATGTCTTGGATGTGTTTAGGTCTATAAACACAAGGAATAGACTGAGAAAGTTCTTTTTGTTGTTGTTTTGTTTTGATGTTGTTCTCCTCCTTTGAATTTCTGCCTTCTTTATATGAGACTAACATGTTATTTTGGTGTTAACTACAGATTGTACAAATAATGACCTCGGTTTAAAATTGTCAGTAACTTCTCCGTATCTCTACACTGTAAAATCACTTCCATTATTGTTAAAATTACTATTGTTATCATAATTTTGCTTGTTAGACTATGCTTTCTCTGAAGCAGCATTACCTACAAAGCAGTTTTTGATTGTAGAGTCATCTGAATGTAAACAACTGACATTCTGAAATATGAACACAATAAAATCATTTGCAAAACTCATAGAGAATTATGATTTTGAAATAATTTTCTGTGTGAACTGATAAGTTTCACTGTCCATATTTTAATGTGCACAGTTATAGATATGGCAGATGAAATTCTTATTTTTCTTCCCTACAATGACTGGAAAATTCAAAGACTAAATCCATTTAATCATTTCTGAATAGTGTACAAGTTCTTACATCATAATCTTGAGGAGATAAATGTGATCACATTTAAGATATATGTATAACATGCTGAGAATGACTTCTTTAAAAACCTGAAATAAACCTGTTAATACAGAAAACAATTGCTGACTGTTTCTGAGATGAATAAAGGGTAAATTCATAGCTCCCAGATAATTCTCAAGGTTTTATTTTTCCCTTAAATGTAATCAACTTCTCTGGTGTAACTTATTATATAAATCATCAATTGGTTCTTTAAATATTTTAGTTACTTTAGTAGTACATGGCATTGAAATTTTTAAAGTAAAGTAAGACATTTGCTGGGGTTATTGTTTAGGGTGTGCATACAACAGCATAAAGAAAGGCAAATCAACTTTGTGTTGCTCATTATGTCAGGAAATTTGCTGGAAGTAACCACTTCCACGAGTGTAGATTGTTCATAAGGATGTTGCCTTAGCTTAGAACCTTCTGTAGATTAACAAGCAGTAACATGGAATGCTTTCTTTATCCAAGAACTGCTTTATCCAGAGAAATATGCCTTTGCAAATACTCTTCTAACCTGGCCACACTCTCTCTCTTCCCAAGGCGCGTGAGCATGCTTGCATGCACACACACACACACACACACACACACACACACACACACACACACACACCTAGAAAGAAAATAGCTTCTTATTCAGGTTTTATTGACAATCTGGTTCCAAAAGTAATTAAAACATTTAAATTTCTGCAATGAATGTAGTAAACTGACACTAGAAGATACAAAATCACAATTATTCACATATCTGATTTACAAACTAGCACATGTCCATCTCCAAGTAAGTAGTTAAAATTAATTACCCACTGCCTTCTTACTTGTATTTCACTAATCATTAATGATATTGAATATATCTTCTGAAATTTATTAAAAATATATTTGTTCATTCTTTGGAGAAATTAGTTTAAATTCTTTGTTCATTTTTCATTCTGTAATAGCATGCATACATTTGTTATACTTACTAATGCATATATTTTATATTGTATTCGATAACAAAACTTGTTTTTAAATCTTTAAAACTGCATTGTGTTAAAATAAATATAACGTAACAGGAAAAATTTACCATTAAAAATGCATTCAGGTCCTCAAAAATATGACTTCATAAAAGTAACATAAGTAATCTGAACAGATATATGTTATATCCACAGATAAGAATAACATTTTGAAAATACATTCATTTATCATGTTTACCCACATATTGAAAACTTCCAATAAAAATTTTAAGATTCACTTACACTTGCTAAGATGGTTCTTAAATGTATATGAAAGAATAAAGGTAAAAACTGTCAGTAATTTTAAGGGCAGAAATGAGAGTCCAGTCTGTTGAGTTATCAGTATTAACAATGATAAATAATCATTAAAGTGAAATATTGTCATAATGGCAAATACATTTTATAAAAACATATTTGCAATTAGAGGTAAATGTCCATATTACAATAAAATGTCACAGGGCTTTTATCACTTTAATATTCATCTTCAGAACAACCACACTGAAGTCTCACTATTTCCTAACTCGTTTGCTGCTAATGAAGAAAGTGAGTTTTATCGGTTCTCATTGATTAAAATCATAACTCACCAAATTATCTTACCAACTCAAGGGTTTAAAAGAAAACAAACAAATACAATTTTACCTAGGTTGAGTTTTGATATTTATAACAGTTGAACTGTTATTTTTCAATTTGGCTTTACAGTGCTCTATAAAATTTCATTAATTATAATACATGAAACAGCTGTCATATGGAACAATGCTAACACTAAATTTAGTGTAAGCTCCCATATAAAGAATTTATCTTTTCTATCATCATTAAGATTTTATATAATTATGGTATTAAAGAAAATTTATTGTTTTTATTCCTATTTATAAAACATTATTACTCTACAGAAAATATTCTATTATTGATCTTTATTGTCATGTGAATGTTTTATTACTTTCTTTTGTTCTTAAACGCATTACTTGTTGAATTCCTAACATTGATTGCCTTTGAGTTATCTGAGCAGTGGAACTCTGTGAGTTGACTATGGAAGTTTCCCATTTAGATTCTCTGTCAATCAAAGTCTTTTTTCCTATGTTCTGCTTGTCAATATTCGGTACCTCATTTGAGGCCCCACAACATTTTTTTAAACTTCATTAAACATAAGAAAATCTTAATTGTTTAATTATGGTAATTAATTTAGTCAAAAAAATATGGCTTGAGTTCCCACAGGTGGCCTTACTTTAAAAATTGTAAATTATCACTTAAAAAAAAATTAAAGTGTTCCATAACACAAGGCTTCCTTTAGGAATATGTAAAAACTCAAAGGGCTTTATTAAACTACCAAGGACTAACAGGACATTGAGAACCTAACAAAACTACTATTTTTTAAAAGTTTGTGAATTGTTAGCCTTAAATAATTCATTATCTTGCCTAACTCTGGCCACATGGATCATGAGCTCCAAAGCCCTAGGGGCTCTGCACCAAGAGCTACTCTAGAGTTGGAAATGGACTCCATCCAACAGCAATGTTATAGGCATTCCGGCAATAATGTTTTATTTTCCTCTTATATTGGAACATGTATTGGACATAGGAATATATTGGAATATAGAAATAAGTCACCTGAAAAATCTTTGCAAACATATGTGCATGCTTCAAAGTATTGGTGATCTTATCAAATAAAAATTAAAAAACAAAACAAAACACGAAGCATTCTTGTTTCAATTCTAAGTAATCTCAAGCAATCCTAGTATCACCTTTGTGTGAATGGAAAGGTAAATCGGAATCTAAGGAAGAATTTCCTTGAATTTAATTTGTACCTGTTCTAGAGTATGAAATTCTAATTGCATTTATTAGTCTCAGATAGAGGTAGGAAGACTATATTGTAGTGTAAGTTAGAAAATGTCTTCCTTTGCCAACTGCAACCCAGAATCTATGGAAGTTTTCTACTCTCCACTTGGGATCTGTAGGCAGGCTGCGATTCAGCACATGAGAAAAAACAATTATGGCTTGGAATTCTTAGGGGCTGGCTCAGCAGGGAGACAGAAGCAAAGAGTCCTGTCAACAACAATAACAATGGAAAGATTTTAGAATGCTTTGATCTTATGAATAGCCTCAGTACTAAAGGCAGGGCCTGCTGTTCCTGCCCTAACGACAGGGCAAACAGAGCAGACAGCCTCATTTATACAGGCTAGTTCAATGCCAAAGGCAGAAAAGTGAGGAGACAATGGGGACCTCTGGAAGGATGCACTTAATTGGACAGCACAAGCATTGTATTTATTTCCCTAAAATGCTGCCAGCCAAAAAAGGCCTTCTGCTTCCTCCATTTTGAATTTTTGTTTTATAAATAGTTCACCTCATATATAGACTGGAAAAGCAATAGATGACAAATAATACTGGACAGAGCTCATTCTGTTCCAAAATTCCAGTATTGTTGTAAGCTTAGGTGTGACTATATTGATATATGATTAATATTTATCTTTATATATATATATATTTTTTCTTTTTTCTTTGCCTTCTTGGGGATACGACCATCCTGAACTGTATCTTTGGCCAAAGGTCAGCATAGACATGGGAAGTCCACGAGCTTTCACTTTAGAAAAATTACAAAATTAGACTCACAACATGATTGCATTTGGATATTTCATTCATTTACACCTTGAAAAGCAGCATGCCTTATAGAGAGCAGATTCAGACATTGGAATCAGCAGCAGCTGCGCAGTGTTTCTAATTCTGATAACACCTCAATGCATGGCAATGTTTGCCTACAACTAAATCTTTTCAATTAGAGTTTGGGATTTAATAATTCATTCATTCATTCATTCATTCATTTTACATCCTGATCTTAGCCTCCTTCCTCTTCTCTTCTGGATGCCACCCTCTCTCCCTCTTCACCCCCATCCCAGTCCTCTAGTCCTCAGAAAGTCGGAGCCCTCCTCCCTCACTAACTGACCCCAAACTATCAAGTCTCTTCAGGACTGCCTGCATCTTCTTCCTCTGTGGCATGGCAAGGCTATCTCGCCCAGGGGAAGTGATCAAAGAACACACAACAGAGTTCATATTAGCGATAGCCCCTGTTTTCCTTCCTAGGTGACCCACATGTAGACTGAGCTGCCTATTGGCTACAGGCTACATCTGAGCAAGGAGCCTGCGTCCTCTCCATGCATGGTGCTTAGCTGGTCCATCAGTCTCCACAGGACTACCCAGGACCCAGATTTTTTGGCTGTATTGATCTTGTGGAGGTTCTGTACTCTCCGGGTCCTTGTGTCCCCCATGCTCACATAAGACTTCCTGTGCGCTGCCATAGTTGGCTGTACATATCAGCATCTGCTTTGCTTCTCTGCTGTGTGGAGTTTTTCAGAGGATATGTATGAAGGCTCCTGTCCTGTTCCCGCTGTTCAACCACATCCGGACTTTCTTCTATTTCCCCTGCAAAAGATAATTAAGCATCCTCCCTAGGGTCCTCCTTGTTGCTTAGCTTCTTTAGGTCTGTAGATTGTAGTGTGGTTATCTTGTATTGTATGGCTAATATCTGCTTATAAGTGAGGTTATACGATGTTTGTCTTTCTGCTTCTGGGTTAAATCACTCAGGATGATCGTTTCCAGATCCATCCATTAGCCTGAAAATTTCATGATATCCTCGTTTTTAATAGCTGAATAATACTCCATTATGTAGATATACTACAGTTTCTTTATCCAATCTTTGTTTGAGTGACGTCTGGGTTATTTCCAGTTTCTGCCTATTATGAATAAAGCCTCTATGAACATAGATGAGCAAATGTCCTTGTTGTATGGTAGAACATCTTTTGAGCATATACCTAGAAATTGTATAGCTGGGCTATACAATTGTATTGTGTAGCGCTGTTCCAAATTTTCTGAGAAAGCACCAGACTGATTTCCAAAGAGGCTGTACAAGTCTGCACTCCCACCAGCAACGGAGGAATGTTCTCCTTTCTCCACACCCTCAACAGAATGTGTTGTCACTTGAGGATTTGATCTTAGACATTCTGAAAGGTGTAAGATGAAATCTCAAAGTCATTTTTATTTGCATTTCCCTGATGACCAAGGACATTGAGTATATAATAATAAGTGCCATTTGATATCCCTCTGTTGAGAATTCTGTTTAGTTCTGTACCTCATTTTTATTGGATTATATTTTTAATATTTTCATAATTATATCTTAAATTAGTTAAGTTGCACACAGTGGCACACATGTGTTATCCCAGCACATGGAGAGGCAAAGGCAAGCAGATCTTTGTGAGTTCAAGGCCAGCCTGGTCTACAAAGCAAGTCCAGGACAGCCAGGGATACACAGAGAAACCCTGTCTTGAAAAAAAAATTGCTTAAACAATTTCTTGGCATTTTTCCCCCTTTCCTACTCTCAAGTTGGAGAGAACAGATTATATAGCATGCACAATCACAATCTTCCTCTATTTAACCTGGCATCAAAGTAGAAAATGACTTCCTTGCCTAACTAGAATTATTACTAATATCTTTTCCACTATGACTTAAATTTCCCCATTTCCCAATAACTTGAAAACAATGCTGTTACTTTGTATTTGAAAAAATCACTGTGGGTAACTTAAAGGAAGGATGTTTTGTTTGAGTTCTGGGTCCCCAATGTTAATGTTCACGTTTGTCTGGTTTGAGTGCCATGGACCTGGGAAAGGCTAAGCAGCAGGGGGAGGATTACGCACTGAAGCAAGGTAGATCAACTCATCTGGACAGAAAGCAGAGAGAGAGGGTCAGAAAGGGGAAAGACACAACCTTCGAAGGCACAAACACACTGACGTGGTTCCTTCAATGGCTCTTCCTCATTGTTCTCCCATCTCCTAGTGATGGCCACACATTTTTTAATACTTTTTATTTTTTTATATTAATCACAGGTTATTTACTTTGTATCACAGCCATAAACCCTTCCTCATTCCCTCCCAATTCCACTCTCCCTTCCTCATCTCCTCCCTGCCCCTTTCCAAGTCCACTGATAGGGGAGATCCTCCTCTCTTTCCATCTGAACCTAGCTTATCAGGTCTCATCAGGACTGGCTGCAATGTCCTCCTCTGTGGCCTAGCAAGGCTGCTCCTCCTTTGGGGGTGAGGAGGGATAGGTTAAAGACCCAGGTATTGAGTTCATGTCAGAAATAGTTCCTGTTCAAAAATAGTACCCTTACTAGGGTACCCACTTGGATACTGAGCTACCATGGGCTACATCTGAGCAGGGGTTCTAGGTTATATCCATACAGTCTTTGGCAGGAGAAACAGTCTCATAAAAGACCCCTGTGCCCTGATATATTTGGTGCCCTTATATATTTGGAGAGCTCTTGTCCTCTCCAGGTCTTACTAACTTTCCCTTCTTTCATATAATTCCCTGCACTATGCCCAAGGTTTGGTTATGAGTCTCAGCATCTGCTTTGATACACTGCTAGGTAGAGTCTTTCAAAAGCCTTCTGTGGTAGGCTCCTGTCTTGTTACATGTTTTTCCCTACTTCCAATGTCCATCCCATTTGTCTTTCTAAGTGAGGATTGCTCATCTTACCCAGGGTCCTCTTTCTTGTTTATCTTCTCTAGATATACAGATTTTAGTATATTAATCTTATCTTGTAGGTCTAATACCCACTTATAAGTGAGTATATACTGTGTGTGTCTTTCTGCTCCTATGATACCTCACTCAGGATAATCTTTTCTAGATCCCATACTACTCAGCAATTAAAAACAAGGAAATTATGAAATTTGACAGCCAAACATTCTAAGCTCATCAGTGGATTCATACACTGACTATGCCAGAATTCTCATGCTCAAATAACACCTAACTCATCATTAAATCTACAGCCTGGGGAACAGACTCCAGCATTTGATCCTTTGGTGGTAACACATCATACTTGAAAGATAGAAATTACCAAAATATCTCTATTTTCTTTTAATATGAAACTTACCAAACAAAATATACTATTCTTTTCATTAAAGTTATTGAATCACTCATCTTACTTTTATTTGAACATGAATTTTGTTTTGTTTCCCCTTTTAACCCCTGTCTATCCTATTTAACAAACATCTGATGCCTAGATGCCTAGACACAGAGGGGGTGCCTGGCCTCATAGTCTCCAAGTACTAAAGCTTTCTGTTCTTTAAATCTGGCCAGAAATAAGTCTTCTTTGCCCAAATTCCAAATACTTTATTTTCATAATTCTTAAGGAAACATGTCTTATGAACATCTATCATTTTATCCTCTAAAATCTTATTAAAGTGTGTGGTTGCTGGGGCTTGGACCATGAAAACTGAAATATGTCACTTTGGTATGAATAGAAGGGTCACTCCAACCCTTTTGCCTCTTTCTCACTGAGACATGAAAGTCTTTTCCTCTCCTCTAAAGAGTCTCAGATGACAGTTTTTCTACCCTCTCGCAGTAAAAAAGAATGTAATTGTAATTAGTTTTTTTAAAAACTCATGAAATTGAAGGAGAGTAGGGAGGGTTGTTTCAGTGGATTCAAAGCAGAAAGAGAAGAGAGTAATAAAATTAAATTATAAGCTCAAAAAAAGAGGAGGAGATTGAGGAGGAAGGAGGAGGAAGAAGAAGTAGAAGAGGAAGAGGACTCATTGGAGAAGAATTAAGAAAAGAAGAAAAGAAAGAGGAGGAGAAAGAAGAGAAGAAGAAGAAGAAGAAGATGATGATGATGATGATGATCTTGAGTATTTAGTCAAGAAGTTGAACATGTAGCCCTTTTATTAAGTTGGCTTCCATTAATCACAACCTGCAATACTATTACATGACCTATATTCGTCAAAATAAACAAAAATTCAGCTTTCCTGAGTCTTAGGATCTCCGTTGCTGTAATGTAAAACTTGGAAAAGTTGATTTTTTCTTATTAATTTATCTTTTGTAATAAGTCTATTAGTCATGAACCTTGCAAATTATGAATAAATATGTTAATCTCCAGTAGAATAGCCTACTCAGATAATAAAAGAAAAGCAATGTCCAAACTTCACACAAAACTGCAGTTTCAGGCAAACAATTACCTGATAAGGGCATTTTCAATTAAAAAATAAAAGTAAATAGGTAAATAGAAAGCTAATAGTATTGCTTTTTTTTTTTAGATCAATGACACTGGTGTTATTTCTTTTTTATTATTATTAATTGTACTTTATTCACTTTGTAGCCCCACTGTAGCCCCCCTCCCTTGTCTCCTCCCAATTCCACCTTCCCTCTTCTTTTCTTATGCCCCTCCCCTAGTCCACTGATAAGGGAGGTCCTCCTCCCCATCTAGCTGACCCTAGCCTATTAGGTCTCATCAAGCCAGTTTGCATTGTCTTCCTCTGTGTCCTGGCAAGGCTGCAGGGGGAGGTAATCAGAGAGCCTGTCATTGAGATAATGTCAGAGAAAGTCCCTGCTCCCCATACCAGGGAAGCCCACTTAGAGACTGAGTCTATAGGTTACATCTGAGCCCGGGTTTTATGTCCTTTCCATGCATTGTTCTTGGTAGGGTTACCATTCTCCTCAGGGCCACCAGGGCTCAGATTTTATAGCTCTGATGGTCCCCTTTTGGAGCTGCTGTCTCCTCCAGGTCTTTCTATATGCCCCTTCTTTCATAAGATTCTCTGCAATCTGCTCAAGAATTGGCTGTGAGTCTCAGCCTCTGTTTTGATACCTTGATCAGCAGAGTCTTTCAGAAGCCATCTGTGGCAGGCTCCTGACCTGTTCCATGTCTTCTCCTGCTTCTGATGTCTATCAATTTTGTCCTTCTGAATGAGGATTGAACATTTTCCCTAGGGTCTTCCTTGTTGTTTAGCTTCTTTAGCAGAATGGATTTTAGTATGTTTACCCTATATTATATGGCCAATATCTACTTATGAGTGAGTATAAACCATGTGCCTTTCTGCTTCTGGGATACCTCACTCAAGACGATCTTTTCTAATTCCCACCATTTACCTGCAAATTTCATGATTTCCTTGTTTTTAATAGCTGAGTAGTATTCCATTTTGTTAATGTACCACAATTTCGGCATCCATTCCTCCGTTGAGGGACATCTAGGTTGTTTCCTGCTTCTGGCTATTACAAATAGAAGCTACAAACATGGTTGAGCAAATGTCCTTGTTGTATATTTGAGCATCTTTTGAATATATGCCTAGGAGTGGTATAGCTGGATCTTGAGGTAACACTATTCTTAATTATCTGAGAAAGCACCAGATTGATTTCCAAAGTTGTTATACAAGTTTACCTTCCCACCAGCAATGGTGGAAGGTTCCATTTTCTCCACATCCTCTCTAACATGTGTTGTCACCTGAATTTTTTATCTTAGCCATTCTGATGGGTGAAAGGTGAAATCTCAAGTTAGTTTTGATTTGCATTTCCCTGATGACTAAGGACATTGAACATTTCTTTCAGTATTTCTCTGCCATTTGGCATTCCTCTATTGAGAATTCTCTGTTTAGCTCTGTACCCCATTTTTTAATTGGATTTCTTGATTTGTTACTCTTTAACTAAAGAGGCTAAGCAAAAAGGAAGACCCTGGGTAAGATGATCAATCGTCATTCAAAAAGGCAAACTGAACAGATATTGGAAGAGGGAGAAAACAGAGAATAGGACAGGAGCCTACCACAGAGGACCTCTGAAAGATTACCCTACAGGGTATTAAAGAAGACTCATAGCCAAACTTTGGGCAGAGTGCAGGGAATCTTATGAAAGAAGGTGGAGATAAAAGACCTGGAGAGGAGAGTAGCTCCACAAGGAGAGCAACAGAACCAAAAATGCTGGTCACAGGGGTCTTCTCTGAGACTGATACTTCAACCGAAGAGCATGCATGGAGATATCCCAGAACAGCTGTAGACCATGGCAATTCAGTGTTCAAGTGGGTTGGTTCCCTAGTAAGAGAAACAGGAACAGTCTCTGACAAGAACCCAGTGGCTGCTTCTTTTATCACCTCCCCATGTGGGGGAGCAACCTTTCCAGGCCACAGAGGAAGACAATGCAGCACTTCTGATGCATTTGGGAATTGGGAGGAGGACTTCCCCTACAGTGGACTTGGGGAGGGTCATTGGAGGAAGTGAGGGAGAGAGTGTAGGGTTGGAAGGGGAAGAGGGAGGGGAATACAGCTGGGATAAAAGAGTAAATAAACTGTAATTAATAAAAATTAATTAATTTAAAAAAATCTGAAAGGAACTCCTCTTTTATGTATAATAGTCATATTTTTTTCTGAAAGAATAACTTGGTTTGATGGCCAATTTGTTTCTTACTTTCTCCTTAACACTTAAAGGTTTTTCAATAACTAATTCAAAGCATGTTCTCCAAAGAAAATTTAAACTCTTTGACCTGAGCTGTGTTCCTAACATAACTTCACATCTATATGTTAAAATGACTTAAAGTTGTTCAGTTAAAGCAAATGGAAACTTTTGCAGTAGATTGACAGACAAATCTGAGAGAAAGTCCCTGTCTTCAGAATATTCATTGCTTTAAGAGTTATTTTTACACAGCAGAATATCACCTTAAATATCATTCCATTCATGAAACCTGTTGCTTTTCCGTAAATCTTGATTTCTAGTCGGGATCTACTACTCCCTAGCTTTCGTATCCTGGGCTCATTTGCCTAGCTTCAGTGGCTCTTTAACTCTTCCTTGGTGATATAAAGGTGCTGGTCTAAATCTGTAAATCAGAATTATTTATTACTCACACTGTGAAATAACTTTAAAGCCTAAATATAAACATTTTTAAAGTTTCTTTTAAAACTATTGGAAATTTAACACTTTCGTTTTAATTTTTCCTTACTATATATTAGCGATCTCATTTACACACATAAGAACAGTAACGTTTTCCTTATTACAATATGACTAATTCTTTAGTCATGTTCATTTAGGCAATGAACTTGTATTGCCAAAAGATAATAAAATGATTTCTATTGCGTTTTCCGATCCAACATTATTTGTGATTTTTTTTAATTTCATTGAATGCAATGAATATAAAAAGCTTGACTTGAGCATCTAAACCAGAGACCTCCTTCTTGATTAGCTTCCTTAAGTGTACAGATTTTATTATGCTTACCCTATATTATATGTCTAATATCCACTTATGAGTGAGTATATACCCTGTGTGTCTTTCTGCTTCTGGGATAGCTCACTCAGGATGATCTCTTCCAGTTCCCACCATTTACCTGCAAATTTCATGATTTCCTTGTTTTTTATTGCTGAGTAATATTCCATTGTGTAGATATAACACAATTTCTGTATCCATTCCTCAACTGAGGGGCATCTGGGCTGTTTCCAGCTTCTGGCTATTACAAATAAAGCTGCTACAAACATGGTTGAGCAGGTGTTCTTGTTGTACACCTGAGCATCTTTTGGATATATGCCTAGGAGTGGTATAGCTGGATCTTGAGAAAGGACTATTCTTAATTGTCTGAGAAAACACCAGATTGATTTCCAAAGTGGTTGTATAAGTTTACATTCCCACCAGCGGTGGTGGAGGGTTCCCCTTTCTCCACATCCTCTCCAGCATGTGTTCAATCTCTATTCAGAAAGGCAAAGAGGATGGACATCAGTAGAGGAAGAAAACAGGGAACAGGACAGGAGCCTACCACAGAAGGCCTCTGAAAGTCTCTACCTTGCAAGGTATTGAGTCAGATGCTGAGACTCATAGCCAAACTTTGGGCAGAGTGCAGGGAATCTTATCAAAGAAGTGGGAACAAGTAAGACCAGGAGAGGACAGGAGCTCCACAGATCCAAAAAGTCTGGGCACAGGGATTTTTTTTCTGAGACTGATACTCCAGCAAGGACCACTCATGGAGATGGCCTGGAACCCCTGCACAGAGGTAGCTTATGGCAGTTCAGTATCCAATTGGGTTCCATATTAATGGGGACAGGGACTGTCTCTGATAGGAACTGATTGGCTTGCTCTTTGATCACCTCCCCCTGAGGGTGGAGCAGCCTTACCAGGCCATGGATGAAGACAATGCAGCCTCTCTTGATGAAACCTGATAGAAAAGGACCAGAGGGAAGGGGAGGAGGACCTCCCTTATCAGTGTACTGGGACAGGGGAAGAGTGAGGGTGGGATTGGGAGGGGAGAAGGGGGGAAGTTCAGGGGGATACAAAGTGAATAAACTGTAATTAATAAAAATAAAAATAAAAAAGCTTTACTTAAAATAGAATTTTATATTTATTTATTCACAAATTTAATGCTAATTTTTGGCTCCTCCCTTCTTCAGCACTTGCATCCTAAGGACAAATTACCTTTGTAACGTTTTAAAGAACACTGAGGGTTGAGGAAGGTTCTCTTCTTCAGGTAAAAAAGTAAAAAGAAATAAGGAAGAAATGCAAGCTTGAGAGCTCAGCTGTAAATACAATAAAATTTCTAGGCAGGGCAGCTTTACCACATATGAAAGGTGAGTATGTAAAAATTAGCTTCCTTAAAACTATACAGAACACATACCTCTTGGGAAAGACTACATCTCTAGGATACATGGATTTTCAGCTTCAGAAGTGTTCTTCTAGATTATTGTGGAGAGTTCTCAACTTAAAATGCCTATGTTCTTAGTTATCAATATCAAAAATATGGCTCCATTCACATGGTATCATTATGCATCTTTGTACATATATTTTTACTTATTTTTAATCACTGACAGTTTCATTTATGGATACAATATTTTTTTTTTACCACCATTACCTCTGATATCTGTCTTTCTTCCAATGAAACCTATTTTCTCCCAAATTTGTTACTACCCTGCTTTCATGTTTTCTTTTCATGTGTGATTCACTGAGTGTAGTTAGAGCTGAGAGCACGATCATGGGCAACATATTAGTGACTAAAGGAGGTCCTCTTATGAATTCATCTTTAAGTATATGTTAAGTATTTTGAGAACCTAGGCCACTCTCCACAAGCTTTGTGTCATGCACAATAATGTATCTAGTGTATTAAACATAACTGATAATCAATATTATATATAAAAATGGATTCCTAGTCTTATCACATTAAGTATTCAGCTTGTCAGTGTTATGATACACGATTTTACATATTTTTTCACTTAAATAACCATAACATTGTTTTGTTCTTAGCATTTCTTCCCTAACACTATGAACGGTTAGTGTACTTTACATGCTAAGAAGTGTTTATAGATATGACACTTAGCTAACTGTATTTGAAGGCTTTCAAATTCTTATATTCTTAATTTGTTTTCAAGAACATTCCAGTCAAGTTTTCACCTTCAATACTCTGCTTTCTTTTCTAATACAGTATACCACTAAATATACATTGCCAAATATATACAGTCTTTCTCTGAATGTCAACCAACCACTGAAATTATTCTCAGCAGAAATTTCTTTGTTTTCATTATTTAAGTAACTCTCAGTGGACATTTTATCTGGGGAATATGTCTAAAGGAACAGTCATTTCTAACTAAGAATAGCAAAGTCAGAGTCACAGCTAACCCACTTTGCAATGCTATCACACACGCCAAACATAATATTGAACTTCGAACAAAATGACTGTGCTTTGCAGAATACACTATAATTAACCTTGTAAATCCACTTTGCTTACAGCCTGAACATGTTCATACTTTGTGAAAGGAACCACAGTGCTGAAAGCAAATGTAAAATTTGTTAAATAAATTGTTGCAAGCTTAAGTCATTTGACCTTTTCAGCTTAAACAAGAGTTAGTCATTCTTGGACATGGGACATTAAAAATAAACTGCCCCACGTAATAGTCATCATGTTCTGGGATATCCCCACTATGAATTAGTATAGTAAATTTTCGTGAAGGGTTAAGATAAATGAAAATAACACTAGGCTTCTTGAAATCATAGGAAAAAGTATGGATAAATTTTTGTAATACAAATAAAATTCACAACTTATTCATGAAAGGGCACTATACAGGAGAAGGGCTTTGTTCTGAGTTCCAGGGATTAAATCAATTTGGTCACTTACGTGAGTTTCTTAATGTGCTAAAGAGTAACTTAACAGTCGTTATTTAGTGATATATACATTCCTAACTACAACTTAATATTTACTCAGGAAACATATACGAAAGAAATTATGACTGATAAATTAGGAATCAGGGACCTGGGATTGTTCTCTAAAGTGTATATCTTTACTCTCTAAGCAAGACGGCATGTAAAGCTAAGGTCATTTTCAGAATTACCGAAAGAGGCTAAGAAGCTATGACTGATTTCTCAAGAATGTGTAATGATTTGCTTAAAATAGATTTAACATTAGTAGCCACAATGTGTTTCCTAACATGAGAACTTCTATTTTTTAATACAAATAAAAATACTTAGAAATAATCTTAGAGTACTGCAAGTGTTTCTCAAAATGATTACATTATAGAGTAGACAGAACACTTATACATAGTCACAGACTCCTGAGTGTAGTGGTGGATCCTCTTTTACTATTTTTAAACAAGCCTATTGTGTTGCGTGAGTGTGTGTGTTCACAAATTCTCTCGTCTCTGATTTTCGCTCTGCTTCATTATGATCTTGCTTGATTGCTTACCGTACAAGCTTTTTTCTTACACATGTGTATATTGCCAAGCACACAGATGTGCACAGACGCACACACGCACACCAATATACTCAGAATACTTATGGTCTTATACGATAGAATGAAGAGAAAGATTTAAGTGTGATTGACTCTCAGCTATTATACACACATTTCAAATTTATTGATGTTTGTAATGTGTTAAATGGAACTGAATATGAGCTGATGTTCTTCTATACTACTTCAAAAATCAGACCATAGGAAAGGAGTTCTGAATGTATGAAGAACTCAGAATGGTATGATTTGAAGGGTTTTAAAACAAACAAACCCGAACCACGGTAGACAGACCATCAAAACCAATGAGCAAACCAAGTGATTTGATTTTGAAAAAAAAAAAAAATTCTTCAACCGTGGGTCAGTTGAGGTTCTAAATATGTTTAAAAACTGAAGTTCTCTTGATTTAGACTTACAGAAGCAGTGTATATTATACACCAAATTGTGTATTGTTTAATTAAATTTATTTTAGTTTGGAATTGGAGGGTAAATCTTTGACTGTATTTCTTGAAAACATATATATATATATATGTTATATATATATAACATATATATGTTAATATATATAAAACATATATATATGTATATATTAGACAGCTGAGTTTCCTCTACCAGAGAGTTTTCTCCTCTTCTAACAAAAGTTAATCCTCGTTAAACACTGTCTATGTGCCAGGATATGTTGCACATCTGTATTCATCTCACTCTTGACACAAAATCAATGAAGCATACAAAATGTTCAGTGTTCACCAGTTTATGTGTGAGGAAATTAACCCAGAAAGATAGGTACTTTGTAAGTTGTTTCATACAAGGTTAGGAAAGGTTTAAAATCATTGCCAAATGCAGGTCTTTTGATTTACCAAACGGATACTGACTATAGATCTAATAGTATTCATCTGCGTTTTCTGTGATGAAAACATTACAGAATGAATCACATAATAATGGGCCAGAAATAATTTAAGAACATGCTAACAGTTCAAGATAACAGTGGTGATAAATAATTTTACTTTGCTTTGTCCACTTTGCAAACCTGTGGTGCAATTGTCTTACTCAGAGAAAGAAGACTGTATGAAACATTGTTTCAAAGACAGAAGAGCAACAGCAGCAATAAAAACAGGGTTCATAATGGTGTTGGTGTCAATCATATCAATGGAATCAATGTTGTTTTCATTCATTTTTCAGAATAAAAATATACACAGTAACCCCACCCCTCATCATCCCTTTAGCTCTGTTGTAAAGACTTTTATTTAAAAACGGAAGAACTCAAAAAAGGAGAGAGACAAACTAAGTTTCTGATGATTTAGTAGAATCACTTAATCATTTTCTTGCCAATTCAACAAATCTGCCTTGAAGTTCTCATTAAATTTCTCTTCAAGAAGGATGACTCTTGTAGCAGATTATTTGTCTATTCTCTGAAGTTAGATTTCGAATAAATTTGTTGGGAAATGAGTGTTATAGGAAGGAGCAATGTCATGTTTCTGAAATAACTAAAAGTAAGCATGTAATCAGTGCTAAGATCTCCTAGGAAACCCAACATTCATGTTTCCATGAAAAGTACTATTCAATTGTTATTGCTTCATATTTTCTTTTAGATACTTATAGGGTACATAAATTCATAAGTAATAACACATTGGTAATAAAAGTGTTATAAATATTCACATAACACATTTTCCATTGTGTATAAATTTATGTTTAGGTTCTAAAAATTTATCATGGAATAGACATAACAGGCTCTTATCTTAGAAACAGTACAATCTGTAACAATAACAGGTTGAGTTTTTATCTTTAAAAGCATTCCTGTTTAGGACCACATTTACTAACCATATATTTGTATCATATTTAGTAGTTTTCTCTGTACTCTTACCTTTATAAAATAGTCTAGGTAAAAAAAAAACTAATATATATATATTAATAAATTAATGTAAATAATATAGCAAGATATAAGTTCAAGACAGTCTTATTCTAAGGAATCTTTAGATTGTCTTGTGTTTCATTCAAATATATACTTAGTCCTGCAAACAAGTGTAATCCCATGGACCCTGCTGGGTAACTTTTACATCTCTTACTGGAGGAGGCACAGAAAGTATCTTTTCCCACCAGATCTAACAGTTCCTCTGAAATTGTGACCCTCACAAAGAGTTTACAGCACGACTTTGGCCACTAGCCAGAAGGAAGGTTGTTTAAATTTCTTGATGGCAGTTCAATGAGCTTTCAAGTGTTCATCTGCTTTACCTACTGTGCTTAATAAAGAGCAAGTCAGTGAATGTTTTCATTTCCTTTTCATCACTAGTAACTGTCAGCTTTATGAAGGGTAGAGTCATCTTTTATTTCCAGCTTGATTTTCCAAGCAGCTCTCCACTGAAGCACAAACACCTCACACCACCCACCTGTTACCCAGAGTTGCATTTGCAGCAGTGTGTCTCTCACCAGGAATGAATAGCCATACAGAGAGAAACCCTTGATAATCACATCCCTTCTCGAATATCAACGTTTAAAAGGCTTTCATCTTAAGAACAAAAAAACAAAAAAAAACAACAACAACAACAACAAAAAATTCAACTCATCCACCTTCAACTTCTCGAAAGCTGCAAAGTTTGGGACAATTTTCAAAGCAATACAGAAATAGCTACACATGACCCTTTCATCACTGATAACGGGGGAAGTACGTGTGTGTTGAGCAGCACTGCTATACCGAAAAACCTGAAAATAATTATTAGTATGTGCTGCGTCAACAAATTCTGGAAGCTCTAAAGATTAGTTTAACTGGGCTTGTGTGGTGCCTCACCCCAAAACCAACACAGAACAAAATAAGAATGGATGAATTAGCATAATCCCATCTGAAGTTCAGTGTGATATTTTACTGTAGATTTCAGCATTTGTCCAAGAATGTAAAGTATGTTGATGAGAACACATTCAGTGACCTAATATGTATATATACTAAGTATATAGTGATGAATATATACCTATATATGTATATATAAAGAAAATTAAATGCAACATAATATATGAAACCATCCATAAAATGTGGTATATATGTGCGTTATGTGGCTACTTACATATACATACATGTGTACATATCTACCAACATGAATGTACATATTCTTGCATAAAATAGTTTTATGAGCCTTAAAAAAATTAAACAACAACAGAGTCTGTAACAGATATGTCATCCATCTCCACAACCCATTCCCAATCTGCCACTTGGAGATCTGTCAAGCTCATAATGAGGCATATTGTGCAGGCATAAACACTGGGCACATAGCAAGTGTCTTACTGAATGCTGGTTCTCCACTCACCATCGTCTCCCATCAATCATGTCCTCAGCAACAGCAGGGGCAATGGAAATAGAAGCAGAGGTAATTAGAGGCGTGACTCAGTTCCACATGCCCAGAAACTAAAAGCCAGACTATACCCTGTGAAATCTTTTTGTGTTGTTGTCTTACCTAATTGCATATTGAAGAAAGGGTTAGTGTTAATGAATATGAAGCTCTGGCCTCCTTAACACACCCTTAGCAATGTATTTTTGTTTCTCAACTCCTAACAACCAAATTAGATGCTCAGCATTTTGGTAGCAAAAACTTTTCACAGTCTGGTGACTTGGAAAAACATTATTAAGTAAAAAAAAAAAAAAAAAGCAAAAACAAAAAAAACTAAAAAACAAAACAAAAACAAAAACAAAAACAAAAACCCACTAATTTAAGTGCTGGGTTGCAGAGCCACACCTACATTTCCATTGTGACATGTGACAAATGAGTAAGTCCTCTAAGTCATACATACACTCACAAAATACGGTTTACGATGTTTACTTTATAAGGCATTTTGCTCAGAATCCACATTTTGTATTAGTGATTAGGTACATGTAAATGGAATTTTATATGTTATCATACTGGTTATTTATTTATTTATTCATTTATTATAATTTTTTCACTTTGTATCCTGGCTGTAGTCCCCTCCCTCATCTCCTTCGTCTTCTCCCTCTATGCTCCTTCCCTAGTCCACTGATAGGGGAGGACCCTCTCTCCTTCTATCTGACCCTAGCCATACTAGTCCTTCTTAAGACAGGGTTCCAACAATCCAGGATGAAATGTATCACTATCAAATGCAGTTTAAAATTTGAAGAATAAAGAGAATATATAAAGTGGAAAGATGTAGGTGGTGCTTTGCTCTATTGCTGAGCTCTTTGTCTGTTCCAGTGTACGCAATAAAATATTTTTCCTAAAGAATATGAAAATTTTAAAGTATCAATTTAGTATTAACATATTGTAAGGGCATATCTATACACATATACACACACATGTATATGTATATATACTAAGTAAGAAACAAATGTTTTTAGGCAATGCTATATGTCCTGGAGTGGAGATGAAGTCAGTTAGATTAAGTACTTTTGGGTCAACTTAACACTTTTATGAGTGATATACTAAAATAACCTACATTAACATTTGGGCTGCTGGCATTTTCCTAAATTTGAGTGTTCCACTGGGGCTAGGACATTTCCGCTTGGTTTATTAATGTATTTCTAGGAATATTTGGTATAGAGGTTAGCATAAATTTTGTTGGGAGAGCAAAGGCAAGGTTGAAATATGAGCGTGTGTAGTACATGGTATGCCACATGTACACGAGTGTTTTTACATGTAAGTTGGGAAGACAAAGGAGAACATGGGTTATTAATGGTGGTTTGAATAAGAATGGCCCCCATAGGGTCATGAATTTGCATGCTTAGACATCAGGGAGTAGCAACATTTGGAAGACAACACTTCCTTGTTGAAGGAAGAGTGTCACTGGGTGCTGGTCTTTGAGGTTTCAAAATCCCATTCCCAGCCCAGGGTCTATCTCTTCTGTTGCCTTCAAATCTGGATATTGAACTCTTAGCAATGATGTCTGCCCGTGTGCCTACATACTCCCTACAACACCCCCCTGCCAAGAGGATAATGGACTACACCTATGAAACTGTAATCAAGCTCTCAATTAAATGCTTTATTTTCTATAAGCATTGCAATGGTCATAGTGTATCTTCACTACAAGAGAACACTGATTAAGAGTTTTTTTGTTGTTGTTGTTTTCTTTTTCCTCTGTCTCTTTTGTATTCCTTTGATACAAACTCTGGAACTCTGATTTTCTGCCTTCCCTCCTCTACCACTAGGGTTGCAGGTGAATTTGACTATATAAGGCTTTATGGTCCTGTGCTGGAATTTAAAGCCAGACTCTCTTGTTTTCATAACAAGCACTCTAACCACTGGGCCATCTCCATAGTCTGACTATTTCATGATACAGAAAGTCTGTCTGATCTTGTGGTAGTTCTGAGTTCCATGGTTACTCTTTATTGGGATCTGCAGGTCTCCTCTCAGAGCTGTGTCTGGTCAGAAACTGAATATGTTGTGTTTCTGAAGGAAGATCAACACCTCTACACTGCAGTGTTAGCAATATGAATATGATCAATTTTTACTCTTTTTTTTAATTATATGTCTCTAGGTCATACATTCATCACTGAATAAATACAGTGTTAGCTGCAGGATGTTTTGTCCACATCCTGGAAGATGAGTCACTACAGCAGAAAAGCATGGATTCCTCTCTTTCTTGGCATCTCAGACTTTCCAAGTGGCTCTGACTTGAAAAGAACCACCATCAAATGCCATCAAAAGTTAGACTTCTCTTCACAATTGTTCAACATTAATGTTCAGTGCCAGCTGCCACAGCTGTAAGGTTAACCCTCATTAGCTCTTATAAGTTCTACCCTGTAACTAATGAGGGATTGTACAAACTCTAAACACAGGCAGACTTGTGGGGTAGAAACCACAGGAGACATCGTGGAAAGCATTTGGTGAACCTGGATGAACAAAAGGAGCTCCTGTGGAACACCAACACCCTGGCACAGAGTCCCAGGACATGAAAAGCAGAAAAAGACAGTGCTTCTCATTTAATGTGCACACTGTCTGACTGCCCCTACGTTGATTTCAAACTCAATAAACTGGAAAACATGGTTATTAACCTATGTTTATAATGGTTACATGAGTTTCACGAGAGCTTTTATTGTATTCTCATGATTTAGAGTATTTTATCTTTGATATTTGAATAGTTAGAAAAGGCAACAACTAAAATCCATATGTCATAAGTCCAAGCAGGACATACATTCGACATTTAGCAAATTAGAACCAAGGAAACCTATCTAAAGTAGATTAAGGTAAAACATAGAAACTTCAAGATTTTTAACAAGGTTTAGTGGGTTTAATGGTAAATTACTGTATCACTTCCATGAGCTATCAGATAAAGCATTATTCTTGAATATATATATTTTATATATTTAACCTAACCCTTATTCAGCATCACAGTAAGAGTTAATTTATATATATTTTTTTCTTGGAAATGTCTAAGCACTTTAGAGATAAGTTTATATCTGACAAATTTCCAAAAAGTGTTTTGCAAAAAAATATTTTGATCTCCTTTGGAAATAAATGGAAACTATATAATGGAAACAATTTTATTTCAAATACAGCAGAAGTACTTTCCCTTCTAAACTGGAGTAATTTTTCATCATATAGGCTTCCCACAGGGAATCCTGTCCCTGCATGTTTGACTCATGACTCATATGGTTTCTCAGGAAAATAAACTTCTCAATATTCCAATGACATAGCTTCCAAAGATCACACATTTGCTGGTCAAGATTTACTTCAGCTTCTATTTGTACCTTTGAATCTTGCAACAGAAAAAAAAATCTGAAAGCCCTAAGAATTCTGTATATTAGTAAGAATAACCATAGTAGCAGAGTTGATAAATAGAAGACAATTATGACAATGACAAAGAAAATAGGAGCTAGGTTTCTTCAAAGAGTATTGCCCAGACATTTATTTCATAAGTGATATCTTTTTTTTTTTTATGTTGGACATCAGGAAAAATACTTACATAAAAACTTTAAAAATTATTTCCAGGTTGGAATAAAGAAGATCTGTCTTGCCAGTTTTGTCTCTGACTTTATAACATTATAAAGTTAAAATTAATCCATATACAATGAAACATCCATATTTTCCTAAAATTACAAGTATTTAGCTGTCATTATGTGTTACAATGTGTTTGATACCTGTACTGGAGAGGCATATCAGTGAGGGAAAATAATTGCTCTCAGGCTTGATGACTGGGACTCTCTGTTGTTGGAATCTACATAGTGGTAGCAGAGACGCAACTTCTGCAATTTGTTCTCTGTCCTCTATGGGCACACCATTGCACAATCACACAGAAGCGCGCACACACACACAGAGAGAAAGAGAGAGAGAGAGACGAAGAACTAAATGAAATCATTTTAAAAGTTGTGTTTAGTGTTTCTAACATTTGTGGAACTCCTTGTGAATTTTATTATTTGTATAGTTCATTGCTAACTCCCAAGTCAGTATGGAGTATTTGAATGGCTGAATCGGGATTCACCTTTCTAAATATAACCATGATGGTATATGTCTTACATATGTTTGCAATTAAATTATATCTGACTGCTTTTAAAAATATGATTTGTAGCCTATAAAGAAGAAAGAGCTCACAGATCTTTCAAATATCTTAAACATGGACCTCTATGTTTGAAATTTATATTGCCTTTAGCCAGACTCAAAAAGTGAATCATGATACCATAAGAAATAACAAATCAAATATACTCCCTCCCGCCTCTATTCTCTATTTAGTTTTTATTTTAATTGCTTTCTGGGTAATGTAGTGTCATAAATTGATTGAAGATTTTCAGTAATATCACATAGTAATTCATGTAAGATCATTTGGCACATACTTCCCACAACTTTCAGCTTCTCTGCTATCTTTACAGTATTAAAGGTTTCTGACACTTCAGGTAGACTATACAAAATAGAGCGAGCCTTTTTTCAAAGTCAAGTCAATACCTTCAGCACATATGTCCTTTTCTTCTTAATTCCTCTGTTCCTTCAAAGCAAGGACATATGGCCAACTGACCATTTTAAAAACATATAGCAGAAGTATACTATAAAAATAGGATTAGTGTTTTTGATAATAAAATATGCACTTTATGGCATATTTTAATTGAATTAGTGAACTTGTTTGCTTATTTCCTAAAACAATGTCCTTTTTAATGATTTTTAACTAATTTATTCATTTTACATACTGATTATAACCCCCACCTTTGTCTCTTCCCAGTCCCATCCTACCCCCTTTTTTATCCTAGCCCCATCCCCTGGTCCTCATCACTTACCTACTGAATGCAGACTATCAAGTCTCTTCAGGACTGCTGTATCCTCTTTCTCTGTGAACTATATTGTTTTATATCATTTTAAATATCTGTTTCTGTGTGGACAATTAAAAATATCCATATGTGAATATATGGAATATTTGGAATAATTCTTTGAAAAGGCCCACACGATGAAAAAAATAAAAATAAAATAAAAGCAGTGGGTGAAATAACAAATGGAAAAATTCCAAAGTGACTGATGTTAATAGGAAGAAAGAAAAACTAACACTAATGATAATAAGGTATGTGGGGATAGGCAGAAAGAGTTAGGGACCTGGGTATGATTTAGAAATATTGTATACATGTTTGTAAATTTTAGTGAATAAGTTGAAACATTTTAAAAAGGAATCAGCAGAAAAAAATTATACAGGATTAAGTAAACTGTTTCATAGAACTAAAAATATACTTTTCTCTCTTCCTCTCTCCTTTGTACCATTTCCTTCTCTGTGGCTGAACTCAGGACATTCGACTCCAGCAGCAGCTAATGCTACTCAAGTACTCTACCACTGAGCCTCTTCCCCAGCAGAAATGAAATCTCTTCAGAAAAGAAGAGCATGCCGTTTGATAGAAAGTAGAAAATGAAGGAATGATAATAAACACTGCAGTAAATAAATCCACCACTGATAATATTTCTCTTGCCACGATCACTAACACTTAACAAAAAAGAATATCAGGTGGGGGAGATCTTTTTAAAATCACAAAAAAATTGAAAAAGGAAGGGAGGAAAGCTAGCATATTTCAGAGATGCTGATAGGTGACAATCAGGATGTATATTGTGTACATCTATACAGCTGAATAATATATACTGAGCTAAACAAGATCTTCACTTGCCATCTTCTGGTCTTTTCATGAATGAAGAATCAGAATATCAAAGTGTTTTGTCACAAGATTAATATTTAATGTCTCTCAAACACTTGCTAGTGATAAAAGACCTTTAGGTAACTAGAACAATTAAATACTAGCTGAGCCTTGAAAACTGGAGCACTGAGGTTGGGGCTTCAAGTTCATATTCCAATAACTTGTTATATCAATTTTTAAGAAGACATATGATCCTAAACAAATCAAGTTATAGCTATTACAAAGCTGTCATAACACATCTGTTAAATTTGTTATTTGAAAACTTATTTATATTATTAGGTTACTAGCAAGCATAAATAAATTCACTGAGTTGAAAAATTATGGATATGTAAATATTAAAGAAAGAGTAAACGCAGGGAGCTATCATCTTTTACACAGGAGTTATTTGAATAATTCAAGGTAAAACCTTGAGTTATAAATAATGTAATTCTTATGTTAAAAGAAATAGAGGAAGAATTAATGCTGTAAGTGGATCTCTGCAAACAAAGGGATGAAAATAGTTTTTAAGAGATACTAGCTTTTCACTGCATATAGACATAGATTTATCAGTCATTAATTTTTATGAAGAATAAAATAACCATCAAAACACACAAAAGGGTGAAATATTTAAAATACTACTATTTCTTCATATCATTTATCTGTTATTCTTTAATGGAGCATTAGAAGAGTTTATATTTTGTTGGTTGTGCATGTATCTAGCCTAATAAACAAAGTGCTCATTTTGAACTACATAAAACTCATGCTCTTATTTGTATAGGTTTGGGAATGTCTAGAAGATGCAAGACAAATATTGTGAACTGAGTACTAGTGAGGACTTAAATGCTAACAATCCATAACCGACAGAAACCAGGGAGTTATTTCCATCCTATCAGTTTGCAACTGAGAATCTAAGTCTCTGCTAGATTCTGGAACATAGCGTCAAAAAAGTTATTCATAGCCCTTCTCCTCAAGGATATTCCGCTCTGGCAATTATGGGAAGGCATTTCTTTTTTTTCTTTTTTTCTTTCTTTTTTTTTTTTTTTTGTAATTTATTCAAGTATCAAAGCATTTTGAAGTTCTAGTCAGTGCCTATGGCTGTGCGCATAGACTCAAAAAGCACTAAAAATATTCTAGTGGAGTCTTTGCTTTTTTGTTTCCTCTAATCAGCAAAACGAATCCTTAAATCACCCCCGTACTTGAAACCTGACAGCTGCTCCAAGACTTTCTAAGCTGGCATAGAAAAGAGTAGAGAGGGAAACTTTGAATCTTAAGTCCTCAGCAAAGAAAATAATTTGAGCAGTCATCAAAAAGTCTAGCTGTCTTGGAATATTATATCAAACACACTTTTCTATTAAGAGTCTCATGTAATAGAGTGTGGAAAAAAGTTAACATCCCACAATGAGCTTGCAGATAAAGCACAGAGCAACAGATTCCACAGTGACATTAATAAGGTATCTGGTACACTAAGTTTAAACAAATTTTGTATGAGCAGGAGCATTTATAGTAACCTCCTGCTATCTGCCTCAAATGCAATTAATTGACCATATAAAAACCTATTAGCATTCTCATTTCTTTTGTCAAAAGAAAACTGATGTAGATAATACAATTCAATAGCAGGGATTAGACCAGGGGAAGAGCATGGTGCATCCTTAGAAGAAATGCAAAATCCCCACATCTCTAATTATTAAAAAAATAAAATAAAAAAAAACTGTTGAAGATACATGCTGATATTTAAGAGACAGCCAAGTGCCAAAAGAAAAAGGATAACATTGTTTTACAAAGTTATTTTCTTGTTTGTGCATTTAAATTCATTAATTTTTAATATTTATTTATTCATTTACTTTCAATATCCTGTAGTTTAGGGCTTAAAGCCAAAGCTTTGTTCACAGTAGGATAACATTCCAACAAACCCTGAGGTACTAATTTATCTTAATACCAGAATTCAGATGAGATAAGGCTTAAATTACACTCATTGCAAATCAAAAAAAGATTCAGTGATTTCTTCTATTAAATGTGAGCGTTCGCTGACTTAAACAAAAGATACTTGTAAATGATTCTAGCCAAGTTAATGCATGATTTATCATCCTCCTTACCCAACCTTACACTGCTCCTCAACAGTTTATGCTGAGACTGATCCTTCATAGGTGCATCTATTTCCCACATTAATTTTGAAAGTTGTTCTTTACCTTATGGAATTCATATTTTCTTACTTTGCTTTTTTTGCCAATATTTTATTCTTTGCCTCTAAATAGTCATTGAAGTATAAAAGTGTGTGATTTCCTCATTTTTACTGGACTTCATCTTTGACTCATTTTCTAAAGAGAGGCAGGAAAGGAGTTAATCCAGAGGAACAGGGCAGAGTAGAGGAAGGGAAAATTATCATGAGGATATATTGTAAGAGAAAAGACTTTGTTTTCAAGTATTCAATGAAAAGGAAAAAAAAAGAAAGATCAATATAACATTGTATATTATTGCAGAAAGCTTTAGTATCTTGTAATTTTTCTCCTGCCCCAGTAACTCTTTCCAAAGTAGCAGCTATAAATCATTTTCCAGAGATCTATGTTAATTGATTTTGATTGTCTTTTTTTTTTAATTTTTGAGACAGGGTCTCATACCATAGCCCAGCCTAGCCTGAAACTCATGGTTTAACTCTCACTGTCTTTGTTTTCACAGCAATTAACCTGCCTTGAGCTCCAGAGTACAGGGATTACATATATAAGCACTTCATTAAACTATATTTAATTTATGTTTTTAACAAATGAGTTAAAATTTTATTTTCTCCCTTAGGCAGAGACAAAAATTTTAAAGACAAGACAAAAACGTTTAAAATTAAATATTAAGTGTTTGCATGTGTGTGTGTGTATGTGTGTGTGCCATATGTGCATACAAGGAAAGCAAAGTGAGTTGTAAAGTAAAGTGACCCAGTGTTGTAGTTACAGTGGTTATAAGATGCCCATCATGAAGGCACAACTTACCCAAACTTATGGGACACAATGAAAGCAATGCTAAAAGGAAAGTTCATAGCACTAAGTGCTTCTAGGAAGAAGTTTGAGACATCTCATACAAGCAGCTTAATGGCTCACCTGAAAGCCCTGGGGGGGGGGGAAGGAACAGACACAGCCAAGAGGAGTAGATAATTGGAAATAATCAAGCTCAGAGGTAAAATCAATGAATTATAAACAAAGAAAACAATTCAAAGAATCAGTGAGACCAAGAGCTTTTTCTTTGAGAAAATCAACAAGCTAGATAAACCTATAGCCAAACTAACTAAAAGGAGGAGAAATACTTTCCAAATCAACAAAATCGGAAATGAAAAGGGGGACATAACTACAGACACTGAGGAAATCCAAACAATCATTAGGTCTTATTACAAAAGCCTATATGTCACAAAATTTAAAAATCTAAATGAAATGGACAATATTCTTGATAGATTCCATTTGCCAAAGTTAAATCAAGATGAGTTAAATATAATAAATGGTCCTATATCTCCCAAGGATATAGAAGCAGTCATCAAGAGTCTCCTCTTCGGAAAAGGAAAAAAAACAGGGCCAGATGGTTTCAGCACAGAATTCTACCAGACCTTCAAAGAGCTAACTCCAAATCTCTTCAAACTATTCCACAAAATGGAAAAAGAAGGAACGTTGCCAAACTCATTCTATGAAGCCATTCTTGATACCTAAACCACACAAAGACCCAACAAAAATGATAATTTCAGACCTATCTTTCTTATGAACAATAATGCAAAAATACTCAGTAAAATAATTGCAAACTGAATCCAAGAACACATAATATATCATCCATCATGACCAAGTAGGCTTGATCCCAGGCATGTAGTGGTGGTTCAATATACGGAAATCCATCAATGCAATCCATCATATAAACAAACTGAAGAAGGAAAACCACATGATCATCTCCCTAGATGCTTAAAAAGCTTTTGACAAAATACAACACCCATTCATGATTAAAGTCTTGGAGAGATCAGGGGTACAAGGCACATACCTAAACATAGTAAAGGCAATCTACAGCAAGCCTATAGCCAACATCAAACAAAACAGAGAGAAACTTAAATCAATCCCACTGAAATCAAAGACAAGGCAAGGCTGCCCACTCTCTCCATATCTCTTCAACATAGTACTTAAAGTCCAAGGTAGAACAATAAGACAACTAAAGGGAATCAAGGGGATACAAATTGGAAAGAAAGATGTCAAAATATCACTATATGCAGATGATATGATAGTATACATGAGTCCAAAATATTGAAGCAGAAAACTCCTTCATATGATAAACACCTTTAGCAAAGTGGTTGCATACAAAATTAACTCAAAAATATCAGTAACCCTCCTGTATATGAAAGACAAAAGATCTGAGAAAGAAATTAGGAAAACTAATTTACCAATAACCACTAGTAACTTCAAGTACCTTGGTGTGATTCTAACCAAAAAAGTGAAAGACCTTTTCTAAAAGAAAAAAAAAATCAGTCTCCGAAGAAAGAAATTGAAGAAGATATTAAAAGATGGAAAGATCTCCCATGCCCATGGATCAGTAGGATTAACAAAATGAAAATGGCCATCCTGCCAAAAGCAATCTACAGATTCAATGCAATTCCTATCAAAATACCGACACAATTCTTTACAAAACTTTAAAGAACAATTCAATTTCATATGGAAAAAAAAACACAAAAAAACCCAGAATTGCTAAAACAATCCTGTTCAACAACAGATCATCTGGAGGTATCTCCATCCCTGATCTCAAGCTGTACTACAAAACAATAGTAATAAAAACTGCTTGGTACTGGCATACAAACAGAATGGTAGATAAATGGAATCGAATAAAAGACCAGAAATTAACCCACACACCTACAGATACTTTATTTTTTGACAAAGAAGCCAAAACCATACAATGGAATAAAGACAGCATCTTCGACAAATGGTGTTGGTATAACTGGATGTCTACATGTAGAAAAATGAAAATAGATCCATACTTATCACCCTGCACAAAACTAAAGTCCAAGTGGATCAAAGTCCTCAACATAAAACCAGACACACTAAACCTCTTAGAAGAAAAAGTGGAGAAGAGTCTTGAACTCATTTTAACAGGGGACAACTTCCTGAACAGAACACCAACAGCACAGTTTCTAAGATTAACAATCAATAAATGGGACCTCATGAAACTGAAGAGCTTCTGTAAAGCAAAGGACACTGTCATCAGAATAAAATGACAGCCTTCAGACTAGAAGAGGTGAAGACACCAATCCTACATCTGACAGAGGGATGATATCCAGAGTACATAAAGAACTCAAATTGTGTAAAAGCAACAAATCATGTAATCCGATTAAAAATAGGCATATACCCAAAAGAGGCGCACATACACAAAAAGGACATTTGCTCAACCATGTTTGTAGCAGCTTTATTTGTAATAGCCAGAAGCTGGAAACAGCCCAGATGCCCCTCAACTGAAGAATGGATGCAGAAACTGTGGTACATCTATACAATGGAGTATTACTCAGCAATGAAAAATAAGGAAATCATGAAATTTGCAGGTAAATGGTGGGACCTGGAAAGGATCATCCTGAGTGAGTTGTCCCAGAAGCAGAAAGACACACATGGTATATACTCACATAAAAGTGGATATTAGACATAAAATATAGGGTAAACATACTAAAATTTGTACACCTAAAGAAGCTAAGCAAGAAGGAGGACCCTGGGTAAGATGACCAATCCTCACTCAGAAAGACAAAAGGTATGGGCATCGGAAAATGGAGAAAACAGGGAATAGGACAGGAGCCTACCACAGAGGGCCACTGAGAGATTTTCCCTAGCAGGGTATCAAAGCAGATGCTGAGACTCATAGCCGAACTTTGGGCAGAGTGCAGGGAATCTTATGAAAGAAGGGAGAGATGAAAGAGAGATAGAGAGGACAGGAGTTCCACAAGGGGAGTAACAGAACCCAAAAATCTGGGCAAAGATGTCTTTTCGGAATCTGATACTCTAACCAAGGACCATGCATAGAGATAACCTAGAACCACTGCACAGGTGTAGTCCATGGCAGCTCAGTCTCCAAGTGCATTCACTAGTAATGGAAACAGGAGCTGTCTGTGACATGAACTCAGTGGCTGGCTCTTTGATCACCTCCCCCTGATAGGGAAGCAGCCTTACCAGTCCACAGAGGAAGATAATACAACCAGTCCTGAGAAGACCTGATAGCCTAGGTTCAGACAGAAGAGGAGTAGGATCTCCCCTATCAGTGGACTTGGAAAGGGCCATGGGAGGAGATGACAGAGGGAGGCTGGAATTGAGAGGGGTGAGTGAGGAGGTTACAGCTGAGATACAAAGTGAATCAAATGTAATTAATAATTTTTTAAATAAGATGTGAATATATCTACAAACAAACAAACAGAAAAGAAGATGCCCCAAAAGGGTACTACAAACCAATCTGTGCAAGAATAACTGTTCCATCTCTCAGCCCCTTCATATCCGTTAAAGAAGTACAAAACACAATAATTTGTCAATGATGATATTTGTCATTTGATTTCTAGTGTTCAATCTGGAGCTTGGCACCTCTTAATGACTCAATAAATGTTGAATTAAATTCGCAGTCGAATGATACTGCCAAATAATGTTTAATAATATAGAAAAACTGGACTGCTGTAAAAATATAAATTATGTACACTAAAAATTCCATACTTTGAATTTTGCCTCTGGAGATTGCTATTTTGTTTCATTTCGTTGTTTGAAAATTGATGGACGTGTTTGTTGGCTACAAAAGCTTTTTATCAGTGTAATTGTCCTGTTAAGTAGAAGTTGTCATATTTTCATCATTCACATCACTAAACATTGACTGTCCTAATTATCTGTTTATATTGGAAAAATACTTGCTATATTTCATTAGCTATGTTAGGAAACAGCCTATAAATGAAATTTGAATCTTTCTGAAGTTCTCTATGTGGCAGGGACTCTCATGTATCTTCAATACATTTTTGAGATTGATTTATAATGACATGATGACAAGTGGAAATTATCTTCTAGACTACATAAGATTCACTATGGACAGCTCTTTTCCAAAACTTTGTAAGCAAGAAACTAGTCTAAAACAACACAACACCATCCCACAATTAATTACCAATTTTTATGTTTAATTTTGAAATTCTTCATATTCATCTCTTCCTGTCCTACTCTAGCAAGTCTTGTTCTGTTATTTATTGGTCTGTCTTCTGCTAACATTCATTTATGCATCTGTAATTCTGGGTAGACTGTGAGCTCCTGGAAAGTCTACGTTCCTCCTGTGTCTGGCGTATTATTATTTTGCACTAATAGATTATGAGGAACACTTACTGAATTGCATTTCATGGACTGTTTCATAAGCATAAGACTAATAACAATATGTAAATCCAGATTTCATTAGTTGCCCCCAGACAAGGCTTATAGAACCCCAAAGTTGTCTTTTGACTAACAATTCATCCTTAAAATTCTGAAAACAAAAATGATGTCAGAAGTAAGCAGATGAGGAGAGCTTTGCAGCCAGTCCTGAAGATACCTGATAAAACAGGATCAGATGAATGGGGAGGAGGTCCCCCCTATCAGTGGACTTGGCAAGGGGCACGGTGGAGATGAGGGAGGGAGGGAGGGACTGGGAGGGAATGAGGGATCGGGACATGGCTGGGATACAGAGTTAATAAAATGTAACTGATAAGAAAAAAATAAAATTAAAAAAAAGAAATATTAGAATTAAAAAAAAAGAAGAAGTAAGCAGATGCATATAAGACTTATAATAGATTTGGGGTTACTTGGTGCAAAGTCTGTGGACTTTGTTTTCTTCAGACTACATGCATATGATACAGACACTTGTATTTCTCCTTGTCTGTCACCACTATGCAAAAAGACAAGAGAGCAGTGTGGACTAGCTTTGAGACCCTAGCCTTTAGGTCTACGACATCTGGTTACCTATCTCTAGTTCAATACAAAAGGACTGATGTTTAAAGACAAAGTGTGAATTTCAAATCAAAAACAAGGGCTCAATTAAGAGCACTGACTGCTCTTCCAGAGACCTGGGTTCAGTTTCCAGTACCTCCATGCTGGCTCACAATTGCCTTGGACTTCACAACTCACATCCTTTGGGCACCAGGCTTCTATATTGTGTACGGATATACATGCAGGCAAAATACTACTAGGCATTACAAAATTAAATAATAAAAATTGAAAAAACATATGCAACTAATGTTTGCATTGTGAAGTGAAGACAGTATGCATGTATTAGTTATAAAATAGTAGGTCATTGACAATGCTTAGCAGAGCAGCATAATGCCTGAAATGTAGTAAGTGGCTAACATACGCACAATCTTTTAATTTTAATATCAGCCTGAAAACAAAGCAAATATATAATAAATATTTGTAAACTGGACAGATTTTCAATGTTTTTCGAGGTAGTAGTCCTTTATAGTTTTAATTAAAGTAAATTTTCACCAATACCATAGACCATAAACATATATCTTATTGAAAAAAGAAAAATTCAAATAGAATATAAAGATTTTTTCTTTAATACTTAATGTCAATAAAATGTAAATATACATTTATTTTTAATTTTAGAACTTAAAAAAAGACATGTTAACAATGGCAGAGTGGTGACAATTACTTCTAAACAACACAACGAAATAGGATGCTAGAGTATACGGTTTGTGCTTATTCAATACATTAGAGTGTAAACATTTGTCTGCATATGTGAGTTTGCACATGAAAGTAGGTACAATCATACATGAGTGGACATGTGGAAACCATAGGTTTACACTGAGTATCCTCTTCTATGGCTCGCCACCATTTGTTGAAGTGGGAGTCTTTCACAGCACACGCAACTTGCTGACTTGACTGCGCTGGGTGACCAGCAAGCCCTAGGACATAAGGGTTTCCTTTCTTCCCGGTGCCAGCACTGAGGTTCCATGTGAGTTTCACCACATATGGCTTTTATGTGAGTGGCCTTCATGCCTGCACAGACAGCACCTTTCCCACTCTGCCACCCTCCTCGCTCCTTATTTAATATGTTTTTATAAGCCATGCCCATAATCAAATGAAATATGCTGTGATGTATTCTCATTTTGTAAAGGGCAAGCTATATGGATATTTGTCACTTCTTTCACGTGGGCTTCTGAACAGTGATTATGTCTGTTCATCAGCTGAGTAGCAGACTTTTCTGTAGACACAGTCTACCAGCAAACAAAAGTGATAACTAATATTCATGTATGTATTTGTACCCTTAATGTAATTGATACTTTCAGTGTGTTTGAGTATAAAAACCTTAATTAATTAATTAGAAAAAATGAAAGTAACAGAAGTATAATTTTACATGCCTGATAATTATATAATCTTACATGTCTGATGTATACAATTTTGGTAAAAATATATGTAAGTTATTTTTATATCAAATACACATATTTAAAAATAACTTCAAACTGATGACAAAATCTAGATTCTCCAATATTATTCAAAGTATAAAATACACATTACATATAACTCAGGGGAAATAAATATGTCTTAAGTAAACTATTGGAGAACGATAATATTTTTACAATTTAAAATTTTCTTCTTAAAATATCTTTATCTAATTTTTTCATACAATATATATTGATCATGTTTTTCATCCCTCAACTGCTCCAAGATGCTTCCTGCCTCTCTACCCACAGAACTTTATATTCTCTTCCCACCACACCAGAAAAAAATCACACCACAATAAGTAACTACAAATACATTATCCCTCTATTAAAAATATTTTTTTCTGATTGGCCAGCTCTTTGATCACCTCCCCCTGAGGGGGCAGCAGCCTTACCAGGCCACAGTAGAGGACAATGCAGCCACTTTTGATGAGAACTGATAGACTAAGATCAGAAAGGAGAGGAGGACCTCCCCTATCAGTGGACTTGGGGAGGGGCATGCATGCAGAAAGGGGAGGGAGGGTGGGATCGAGAGGGGAGGAGGGAGGGGCTTATGGGGGGATACAAAATGAATAAAGTGGAATTAATAAAAAATAAAAAATAAAAAATAAACATTTCCAAGAAAAAAATATTTTTTTTTCTTATAGCATTTAAACATCCACTTGGCAGTCAACTCTCACTGAATAACATGCCATACTTTATAAATATTAACAACTATTTCCAAGATAATCGAACCCAAATATAGTCACCACAATCTAATTGTGTTATAGATTAGCTCAATGCCAAAGACGTTTCTACCCTCAGTGTCAAGAGGGGCAGGTGTATTTCACTTCAATGGCTGCAGTTAGGCCACCATCAATCATTAGCTCTCCAGCAAACCTCAAAAAAACACCTCAAGCCAGGAAGATGGCTCGCCATGTAAAGGTGCGTGATACCCTGGGTTTGGTGCCAAGGATCCAAATGTTAACAGGAGAACCCACTTCCTCAAGCAGTCTCAGTGCCTTCACAAATGCACCATAGTATACATGCATCCTGGAAACTAACTAAGCAAATTCACGTACAATGAGAAAAAAGCACAGATGACACCTCTACAGGGTGCAGCCCAGCACCCCAGAGTTACACCCATTAATATTTCACAACAGATCATGAATCAACACATCAAACAGGATAAATTTAGCATATAAATTGACTAGTCATTCTGTTGTGCTGCCAAGTGAAATCAGATTAGATTAATTTATTTCTTTTACTTTATAATAAATGAACTCACAGGAGACAAATTCAGCTGTAAAGAAAGGAGAACTCTGGCTCTTACCTTGGCATGTGAAACCTCGTTCTTCATACCCAGCATTGCACATGCATTTGCCGATGGGGACAAGCCATTCACCTTCTGTACTGCAGTACATCCTGGGAGGATCCTCCTCCTTGGAATTATTGACACAGGAGCCCCTGACCTCCACCAAGGACTGGGAGTCCATGGGCACTGTGTCTGGAAACATTGCCAGATTCTTCACTGTAAATGGACACTTTTTGAAGTATACTCTCACAGACACCAATGCAACACAAGCACCAACATCTTGAAAAGCCAAATAAAACCCCTTTTTGTTGACCGGTCCCACTTCTCTAATCTCAGTGTTGAGTTTCAGGATGCGGTCCCCGAGATCCATCTGAGTGAAACTTTCATCAGCGGCAATGGTGTCAATCTTTGTAAACTGATGTTCTCGGAATTTGACACCATGATCATCATCAGACTCCATGTAGTAAAGGTTAAAGGTCTCCTTGCAAGTCCCCAAAACCAATGGAATGCTGTTGCAGTCCCGTAGTGTGAACTTTAGCTCCACATAGATCTTCTGAGCTGAGTTTCTGGGTACCCAGTTTGTCCTCAGCCAATTATTTTGGCTGTGATCCATAACATTGCAAACCTGGTATGTCCTGATGGGTGTGTAATGTTCATCCACGCCACTGATCTCTTCCCACTGAAGCATCAAAGTAAAAAAAGAGAGGCAGAATTAGTGAGGTAAGTGGAATGAGAGCACACAAGGATGCCCAGGCATCACAAGAGTGACATGACAGCATAAATAAGACTTCAAATAATACATAGGTATATACATACATGCATATACATATACATATATTTGGGGTCTGTGGACCAGCTCCTGAACCTCTAGGGTGTGTTTGCTATTGGTCAGATTTAGTGAATTCAATAACACAAAATAGCTCATAACTGAATAAATACATTTGCCTTGGACTGCAGGTTTTTAGCAATTTTAAGAAATGGCCACTTGACAAGATAACATGTGAAGCCAAATATTGCAAGATGAAACAAAACCTGGAATGAATGATGGCCAGTGATTTGGTCATAATTCATTTGTCAATTTTATTCATCAAATGTTCTAAAACAAATTTTAATTTTTTTCCTAAAATAAAATTACTAAATTTAGAGCTCTTGATATTTGCAAAACTTGATTTTCAAGACTTTTCAGAAATGAACTAAACCTTCCTTTTTATGTAATATATGACAAAGAAATTATTGTTAGTGCTAGGTATATGGCTCAGTGGTAGAGTCTTGTCAATAATGTGCAAAGTCCCTTATTTTATTTGTAGATTAAAAAATTGTTAGAAATTATTTTTTTAATTTTGGAAATTAATCCTTGTGGTGTACATTATACTTATCTTCTTAAATTTGTTTCCAATAAGAAAACTGAAAATATCAAAAGGATACAAAGAAAAAAGTCAGAGTATCTTTATTTAGAGATAATAAAGTAGTGTTAATAAGTAACTCTAAAAATTCCAGCAGAAACTAGTACAACTGAAAAAGACTTTCAACAAAGTAGATAGATACAGACTCAGTAGCCCTCCTATATGCAAATGATAAATTGACTGAGAAAGATATCATTGAAAAACAACACTTTTCACAGTATATTTGAATAATATAAAATATCACTGGGTATCTCTATTCAAGCAAGTTAAAATATGGCATTAACACAAAGACACACACTTGATCACTGTAGCTGAAAAAAAGACTCAAACGTAAATCTGCACAGATGGACACCTGATTTTTGGTAAAGAAGGCAGAAATACATACCAGAAAAACAAACAAACAAAACAAAAACAAAGACAGCTTCTTCAACAACCAGTGCTAGTCAAACTGGATAGCTAAGTGTAGAAGAAACCAAACATATGCATGTCACCCTGTACAAAACCCAATTCCAAATGGATCAAAGACATCAACATAAAACCAGATATACTGAATCTAATAGAAGAAAAAGTTGGAAATTGCCTTAAACTTATAGGTCCAGAAAAAAAGACTTTCTGAATATTGCCATTAGCATAGATTCTAAGATCAGTAATTAATAAATGTGACTTCATTAATCTGAGAAACTTCTGCCTGGCAAAGAACACTGTCATTTGGGCAAAACAGCAGCCTACAGAATGGAAAAGGTTATAACCAACTACACATTCAATAGAGGGCTAATATCCAAAGTGAATAAATAACTCAAAATTCTAGAAATCAAGAAAACAACCCAATTTAAAATTGGGGTACTGATATAAACAGAATTCTCAAAAGGAAACTCAAATGGCTGAGAATGACTTAAAGAAATAGTCAACATCCTTAGTCATCTTAGATCCAAATCAAAACTACTTTGAGATCTCAGGTTACACCTATTAGAACGCCTAAGATCAATAAAACAAGTAACAGCTCATCTTGACAAGGTTGTGGAATAAATGAAACACTTGTGTAAACCTGGTGGGGGTCCAAACTTCTACAGTCACTGTGGAAATCAATGTGGTGGTTCCTTAGAATGATAGGAACTGATCTACCCCAAGATTCAGTTATACTACTCTTGGGCTTATACCCAAAGGATCCTCAAGGACATTTGCTCAATCATGGTCACTGTAGCTCTATTCACAACAGCCCAGAACTGGAAACAACTTAGATGTCCCTCAAAAACAACAACAACAACAAAAATGGATGAAGAAAATTTAGTAACTTGCATTTAGGCATTGAAAAAAATTAAAATCTTGAAAATTTCAAGTAAAATTGACGGAACTAGAGAAAAGCATCCCGAGTGAGGCAACCTAAACCCAGAAAGACACACATGGTATGTATTCATTTATAAGTGAATATTAACTGTTAAGTCATTGGTAAACAAGCCAAAATCTGTAGAACCACAGAGGTTAGGTATAAAGTAAACGTGCAGGGTTAAACAGAAAAATCTCCTTATGAAAGAAAGAGCATACATCTGTGAATGGACTTTGGGAGGACTGAAATGGGAGGATATAATGTAGAAGGGGAGAGAGGAAGGGAGGGATGAGGTACTGAATATATGGAGAATAGCTACAATTATGAGCCATATGGGGGTATTATGGAAACCTAATACAGTAGAAGATTCCTAAAATATAAGCATATAAGAAGGTGAGCTAAATGAAATCAACAAATGAGAGTCAGAACCACAGCTGGTCAACGCTTGTCATATCAAAGGAAGCCTCCAGTACCAGGATCAGCTTACGTCTAATTGAGTTATTGGCTAAAGGAGCCCCCTGGAAACACCTGAACAATCCACGTTGTTGCCAAGAGTATAGGTTGCTCTGTACATACAGACAGCAAAGCCCCATCGCTGAAGACACCTACACAACTCACTGAAAAAGGAGAAGTTGAGCCAGTATCTACATAGATCCTTTATTCCTACATCTTAGCACGTTTGGTACGGGAAGGTACTCTGCATGCTATCAAAGGAGTAACAAACACTAAAGTAGCTATAAACCCTTTGGCAATAACATCCTGCCTACAAGATATGCTAGGACAATGGTGCTACAAAGTTTGTGGGGGTATCCCACTAATATGTCATGTGACTGAAAGCCCACTCCACAAGATGGAGCACACACCTGACATTGCTTGAGCGATCATGAACTTGAGACTAGACATCTCAGGGTCCTAGGGTAAAACCAAATAGAACCATTCAAAAAGAATAGCAATAAAGTGATTCCATACTCATGCATCAATGCCTTGTTCCACCATCATCAGAGACACCTCCCTCTGGAGCAGGTGAAAAGAAATGTGGGGACTCACAGCCAGATAATATGCAGAGTGATAACACTCAGCCCTGAATGGGTTATCTATTGAATACCTTCCACTCAATGCGCAGACAGCCCAGTGGAAGGGGCTGTGGAAAAAATTAAGAGCCAGAGATGGTGTAGAACACCAAACAAACAAAACAAAACAAAAACCAAAACCGAAAACGGAAAAGCAAAGCCCTCTGAATTAACATGATTGTTGCACTCAGGAACTCAAAGAGACGGAGAAAGTATGCGCAGGGCCAGCATGGGCCTGCACAGCACAGGCTCCTAGAGTTGAAAAAAGTGGGCACATGACCCCACCCCTAACTCAGAAGCAATCTCTAATTGATAATTACTTGAAAATGAAAATTTAACTTTCTCCAAGGGAGTCTCACTGAGGAAACAAATTACTCTCAAGGGTAGGTTCCATGCCCAGCAGTACATAGCCAATGAAAATTAGCTCAGCGGCATCATTGTAAATTCCTTATCTCATAATGGCATCACAAAGAGTGGGTCTCTGTTACTTGTGCTTTCTCTTGGGCTCTTTTTTCATCTGTTTGTTTGTGTTGTCCAATTTCAATGTATTAGTTTTTGTTTTATCTTTTATATTTTAATATTATCCATTACAATCTGTTTGTTTCTAATAAAAGACAGAAGGGAGGTGAATCCACATGGGAGGGGAGGTGGAAAGAAGCTGGTAGTAGATCTCCATCTACTATAATCCCATACTATAATCAGAAGCTATTATGTGAAAAAAAAATCTATTTTAAATTAAAGGAAAAAAGAAATACACTGTTTTCTTTAACTTTTAAGTCTCATTCAAGAAATACAAATCATTTGCTTTGAAGTGTTCAAATGATCAAAAAAAATGGTCAATGGAGAAACACAGTTGCAAATGTGAGAAACACAATTTGGATTATTATTTTTCTTTCTCACCTACAATGTTATGAAACAATAGGAGAAAAGAGCATCATTTATTTTTAAAAACATTCCTAGAGATAAGTATTGAAACATGAGCTAAATTTTCTTGAGAAAATATTGGTTTAACTTCATTGTTATAACCAAAATAAGTTCAAAAAAGGAACACATTGGTGCTATTATAGATACCATTAGAAATAACATAGACATTTGTATCTTAATATAAGGAAAGTCAATATCCACATTATATATTTTTTTATAATCGTCACCAGGAGTCATAAGGTGGCTTAGCCAGTAAAGGTGCTTGCCACCAGTCCTCATGACCTGACATCAATCCCCAGAACACAACATGGTAGAGGAAGAGAACCAAAATTGTCCTGTAACTTCCAAATCACCTCACAATTAAGATACACACATGTATGGCTTGCACAAGAATCTTTTCAGAGGAAACTCAAGCAGGAAGAGTCTTGGTTTTAACAAGTTCACGCCAAGGTATCTATAGTAATGAAGTCACATGGAATGCAAAATTAAAGCATAGGTTTATTTTTAGAAGCAAAAATTACTGTACTTAGTGTTCTAAAAATTTCTGGTGTTAAACATCAAATTTTCTGAACCATGGTCCTAGTCTTTACAGACATTCTGAGTCTTTACAGACAGTTAGACTATGACACTTTGACTTGAGAAAAAAAATCAATTCACTCTACATTTATAAATCAAACTTTCCTCATAGGAATAAAAGAAGGTTTAGTTTGATCAATAGATCCTTTGCAAATTTCTTTTATGATAAACCATCTATGGCTAAACATCAAACAGCATAATTGTAGAGATTTTCATAATTTGATGTAAAATATGACTTTAATTACAAAATTCTTATTGTAGTTTAATTTGACAAGCTATCACAAGTCCTTGAATACACAATTATGAATTGCATGAAGATAATGCAAACACCAGCATGCTTTTCCCTGAGAAGGTTGCAGGGAGCAATTACCACTTCATTAATTTGTAATGAAGACCTAATTGCTTATAAGTGATGGTGGGCTGCCATCTCCACCCATTTACAAAACAAGAGCCTCTAACTCTGGCAATTGCTGAGGACAACCAGCAGCAAAAAAATATAACCTCTAAAATAACATTTTTTTCCTTAACCTCAGCAATGCCAGTATCATTAGCTAAAGCTTTTCTTGCAAGTACAAATGCTTTACACATTTAAAGAATGTCCAGCTTTGCCACATTTCAGCACCTCAAACTAACGTGTGTAATCATTAATACTTACAAATACTATACCATGTAATAAGTGTCCTAGAGCAAGTATGAAGATAAGATACAGGCAACATACAGAAGAGGTATATACAATGTGGCAATATTACACATTTTTTCTCTCTCTTCCTCTTACTTTTTTTCTCTCTTTTCTTTCTTTCTTTCTGTCAATTTAAACAAACCTACAAAGGGAGCTAAATCGTCTTGCCTTCTGCAAAAGACAAAAATTATAACACTTTGGTAAGTTCTCTAAATCATCAGTTCTGATGTTAAGCCTGCTTTCCAGATCCTTATTCAAAATCTATATTATTTGTTAAGAACTCAGAATAAATTCTTTATTATTCATGGTCCAGATTACTGTAACTAGCAAACACACTCTTCAGATTCTTCTGTCCTTGAGGAATCACTCTGCGACTTCTTCCAAGATTTCATTAGTATTTTCTAGAAAGTGAAGTTCCTATTCCTTTGGAACCAACTATGTACCTTTTAGGGAAACAAATACTTTTAATAATTAATTGTCATTTAATATAATAACTACCATTTTTATATATCCAATTGTATTAATGATATATTTACTTTATGGTTAATATTAATTCCTTTCATGGAAAACATTTTTAATGAATTGATGACAGGAGGTAAAGACAATAAGAGTAGAAACACATTTAGTTAAGATGGGAAATGTTCAATTATTTAGTACATATATAAGCCACGATGTTGGAAGACATTTTGAAAAAAATATATAATTATATAATTTACTTCTAAGGAGATAATACTGATTTTTCAAGAATTTGCAGACAATAAAAATTAAAATGATACTAATAGTATTATTCTGTCTAAAATTGCTTGTAGATTCCAATGGTTCACAGAAAACCATAGGCCTACAATTTCTTAATATGCTAATGTTTGCGTTATTAAGTGGTTTTGTATTTGTCCTTTCTCCATGCTTTTTAATCATATATTTCTTCTCTTTGGGCAGCTATTCCCACTGCAAAAATTTCAATGTTTTCCCAGAAATATTTAAGCACTTTCCACAAAGCATTTGAAGTATGAACAGGCTCCTTGTTGTACGTTAAAGTTAACTCTGCAAAGCTCACAAATAGAGATATGTTGACAGAAATCATTGCATTTCTATTTGTACAGTTTCTTTTAGCCAACTCTCATCTTAAAAGTATGTACACACTTGTGAGCATAAATGCAGGGATATCTTTCTAATAGTTTAATATAAATGTTCAAGTAGTATAGTAGTTGAGACATGAATAGAATTATAAAATATTGTTATTTTAATTATGTGAGTCTAAACAGCATCATGCTTGTGATCAATGGGACGTCAGCACTGAAGATGAGATTTGGACCAAAGTTAAGGGGAGATATGTCAAAAGGGTCATGGCCCAGAAGATTCACAGCTGGAAATCTTGGTAACACGTTCTGTGCATACAGCACCAAAGGCACTATACCATCTAGACAGCTGATAATGATAGTAAAACAATCTAGCTGAATATAGGAACACAGCAGCCTCATTTTGTTAAGACATATTGAAAAGAGAGGAAAAGTCAATAAGAAAGTGAGAAGACCAGCGGTTACTGATAAGAAAAGTCAATAAAAAGTTTCAGAGTGAGCACATCAGTCAAGAATGAGAGTCTTCATGAGGTCTCTATTTAGGATTCTCAGGATATTGTACAGGTCATGGTAATGTCTTCTGTTATAACAGGATGTTGTAAAAGGCACCAGATCCCTAAAAAGGCTTTAGTAGATGGGGTCCTGGGCTCACTGTGAACACCTGTCTTGAATTCTGTCTCTACATAATACAGTACAACCAAGGTGCACTCACAGCTCTGTTTTCCTTCTCAGTTCTTTCATAAGATACCAAGACTCACACGAGGATCACCGAAGGCTCATTTCCACCATTCCTCAGCCATACAGATCTCTCCTCCCAGCTAGGACTAAGCAGAACTATGTGGAGACAATAGAACTGTTATCATACTCCAGACCTTGTCTCTAACTGTAATGTATCTAAGACTCTTGTTTCAGTGATTCGTTTTTCCAGCCAGCTGTTAACCAGACAACTACTAAGACATATTACTTGGCAGGTCCCTCCCCATTTGTTCTTATTTTATTCTGATGCTCAAGGACTTAAATGAATGTTATGAATATTTTTTTAATTTTAATTTTTTATTTTTTATTATTAGTTACATTTTATTAACTCTGTATCCCAGCTGTATCCTGCTACTCTTCCATTCCCTCCTAATCCCACCTTCCCCCCCTCATCTCCTCCCTGTCTCTTTCCAAGTCCACTGATTGGGGAGGACCTCCTCCCCTTTCATCTGACCCTGTTTTATCAGGTATCTTCAGGACTGGCTGCAAAGTCCTCTTCTGTGGCCTAGCAGGACTGCTCCTCCCTTGGGGGGTGGGGATCACTCATATAGTCCTATAAGATATGATAAGCATAATGAAATCTATACACCTAAAGAAGATAAACAAGAAAGAGGACCCGGGGTAAGATGATCAATCCTCACTTAGAAAGACAAATGGGATGTGCATTGGACGTAGGAGAAAACAAGTAACAGGACAGGAGCCTACCGCAGAGGATCCCTGAAAGACTCCACCTGTGTTACAAATATTTATTTAAGAACCAATGCATGCTCTTTGTCACTTGGTCTCCACAATTTCAGCTTCCTAGTTCCACTTGAGCTTGTTTTCCGATATCAGCTTCCACAGTTTCTGGGTTGCAGTGAAACTGTGTAACATGCCATGTTTAGCACTAAACTGAACATGTACTACAAATTCACCAAGATGGAGACATGTCCTATACAGAAACCCAACTGTTTCCTTCCTCCCACAAGGAATTGTAAGGTTTTATGTCAGAAAAGTGAGTAAATCACAGGGTTTTCTACCTGTTATAAATATGAACCATGTATTATGAAAAACATATCAGCAGCACACAGTAGGCAAAAAGGCTATTTTCTCCTACATATTTACACTGTTACTAATGAAATACAATTGATTTTAGGTAGGATATTTTTGTAGTATGCTATAGGTTGATATTCTGTGGTGATTTTTAAAAAACCTTATTAACAGGAATTTAATCAACTTTGAGTGTATGAATTAAACATTTCTGTAAATAAAGCTTGGCCAAGAAACTTATGGGTATAAAGAAGAGAAATGATTTGTGATTTTTTTTTTTAATTGTCATTGCTGCTATCTGGAAGCTGATAGTCGATGAGGCACAGCTGTCACACAGAGTCATTGAAGGTGTACTTCTACATGAGGTATGCAAAGATATACTGAGAAAAGAACAATTATTGAAGAGAATAAGGCACAAGGAGAGCATTAGGAAGTGGTAGATAAATTTCACAGTGCTGGCATGGAGTACACACAGAAGAATGGAGATGACACCAGAAAGAGTTCCTTTATATTGCTGAGTTTCAGTGTCAGAGAGCAGTGTGCAGTCAGCCAGCAACAATTCGAGCAGGGGCCTCTGGTCACTAGCGAGTCTGAGTTGGCCTGTGTACTTTATTTGCTTCTCTGAGAAACCTCTACAGAGGGACGTACGGTGAGATCTGGAGTAGATGCTGGAACTTCCGAGGTAAGGCACAAGGAAAGATTTAGAGGTAGTACTGCAAAGGTCTAGATGACAGTTTTACTATCAAGCCTGCTGAGTTAATGCTCACTCATTGTTTCCCAAAATAATATGAAGAGTTGCTCTAATGCATGCTATAAATGCCAAGAGTAAGTCCTCTCATTAAAACAAATTTCAGGAAAACTCTTCATCTTGAGAGATGTAGTATCAGGAGAAAACAAGAGCTGGTATATAAATAAGTGGAAATTATTCTCCATAGACACTATGTATCCTTTCAGGAACAGTTAATTCATATTGATTAACCGTGATGTGCCAAGTGCTTCACTGATGTTCAGCCACTAACGAGACAGGATGCCTGTCATTAAGGAACAAGTGTCTTCTAGGTATATTTGTTACCGTTATGTATAAAGCACATGTATCTATTTTTATATGTAGATGCTGTTTGCAAATGTGTGTGCGTCCACATGTGGAGGCCAGAGGACTGTTGGATGTCCTACTCTATCACCTTTGGACTTTGTGCTTTGAGAGGGAGGATTCCCACCAATATGGAGACAGGCTGTCACCAGAATGATTTTTTCTATCTCCACCCCCACAGTGCTGATTTATGGTCTCTTATTTGGATCAGTTTCCATTCTGAAGCATCTGTGCCAAAAACATCGTTACCACTCCACAGAGAGTAACTAAAATTAAATGGCATATGATGTGCCAAATGCCAAACATATTGCAATTAACAAAGCACAGACATGGGAACTTTGTTCCGTAAAGCATTGGTTTAAAAGCAGTAAGTACTTCAGTTGTAACAGATACTGTCCTTAACTGACTGAATATCAGGTCTATGACAAGTTTATTTTAGAAAGGACAAGATGAGAAATAATTTTTTAGAAACCCCATGTCGATAAATTTATGATTTAGAATTGATGACACAAAGAATTTTGCAAGACAAAGATATTGAAAGTGAGGAAATACAGTATTAGGAAAAAAGAAGAATAGATTTTAAATTATGGAAAAGCCCTTTAAAGACAGTACAACATAAGGAAATTGCTAGCCAGAGGAATTAATATTCAAGAAATATGACACAAGGGCTAGAGAGATGACTCAATAATTAAGATTATCTGTACATGCAGAAGGACATGGCTCGAGTTCCCCAGATCAACATGGTGGCTCACAACTGTCTTCCACCATAATTCTGGAGGCTCCAGTGTCCTTTTTGTCCAATGTAGACATTGATGTACATTGACACGTGTAGAGGAAAATCATACATGCAAAGCAAAATACTTGAATGCATAAAAATAAAATATAAAAAAAATCAGTTAGATTTACCTACAGGATAACAAAATCAAATATTATCAACTACATCTGCTGTTTGAATTTAGGTCTCTTGTAAATGTCAATACTAAAGGAAGAATTAAAAAATCAGTACAGAGGCTTGGTGATGTAGACAATGAAATACTTCTTTAATATAAAACTCGAAATGAAAAGTTTTCTTTTTTGTTTTCATTTTTCATTTTTGTTGTTGTTGATGATTTAAAACAGGGTTTCTCTGTGTAGCTTAGGCTACCTTAGACTCATATTGTAGACGAGGCTGTCCTTAAACTCACAGAGCTCTTTCTGCCTCTGCCCCCTGAGTTCTGGGATCAAAGGCATGTGCCACCACACCCAGCAATAGATAGTTGTTTTCTTATTTAAAATTACAAAAGGTAAGAGGAGTTCAAGTAAGTTGGGTACTGAATCATCACCTAATCTATAAAAACTGAAAAAAAGGAAAACAACAATAGATTCAGAAATTGTGGTACATTATACAATGGAATACTGCTCAGGAATCAAAAACAAGGAAATCATGAAGTTGGCAGGCAAATGGTGGAACTAGAAAAGATCATCCTGAGTGAGGTTTCCCAGAAGCAGAAAGACACAAATGAAATATACTCACTTTGAAGTGGATGTTAGTCATACAATATAGGATACACATATTAAAAATCTATAGCCCTAAAGAAGCTAAGCAACAAGAAGGACCCTAGAAAAGACACTTAATCTTCATTCAGAAGAGTGAACTGGATAGATATCAAAAGTAGGAGAAGACAAGGAACAGGACAGGAGCCTTCCACAGAGAACCTCTAAAAGACTCTACCCACCAGGGTATGGAAGGAGATACTCGGACTCATAGCTGAACTTTGGGCAGAGTATTGGAATCCTAATGGATGAAGAGGAAGATAGAGAGACCTAGAGGAGACAGGAACTCCAAAAGGAGAACAACAGAGTCAAATTACCTGGGCTCAGGGGGCTCTGCAGAAACCAATACTCCAACTAAGGACCATGCATAGAAAGGACCTAGACCCCCTGTTCAAAGAAAGCCCATCGGCTGCTTGGTTTTCAAGTGGGTTTCCTAGTAAGGGATACAGGAACTGTCTCTGACATGAACTCAGTGACAGGCTCTCTGATCACCTCTTCCTGACGTGTGCAGTCTTGCCAAGCCACAGAGGAAGATGATGCACCCAATCCTGATGAGACCTGATAGGCTAGGTTCAGTTAGAAAGTGAGGAGGTCCTCCCCTATCAGGGGGCTAGGAAAAGGGAATAGAGGGAGCAGAGGGAGGGTGGTTGGAACTGGGAGGAGACAAAGTAGAGGGCTGAGGGGGATACAAAGTGAATAAATTGTACTAAATAATTATGTAAGTAATATTTTTAAAAAAAGAAAAACAACAAAATATAGGCATTCATCAGAAATTTTTCTCTACCTTTCATGTCAAATATTGCTAAAAGGCTGTACTTTCTGTTGAATAAATTTCACCAAAGTATTAAGGATCAGGACAATGAGGCTATCATGTTTCCCAACCTTGGAAGAAAGTTCAAGGTGAAATTGTCCAATAAAAAAAGGTAATTTTAGAATAGAGTGTAACTGCTTGAAGATGGTGGAGGAAAAGTCCATGCACATGGGCTTAATGTGTCTAGACTGAAAACTGCTAAGATGGGCATTTACAGAATTATTACAAATGCCTGACGACTTAAAATTAATGCATAGCAGTGACAGCAGCAGACTGCCCATCGGCTGCAGGACCTATGCAATTTCCTGCTCTGATAATAGGTCACAGCCGCCGCAGTTCTTAGTAGTTTGCAATATACCTGTACAGCACCCCCAGTGACGGAAATGAAATTAACTTGTGTGACATGGACCCTGCGCTAAGTTTTATGGACCTCCTGATAGGAAGTTTACAGTTTAACCATGTATGTGTTACTCTTGAGAATGTGTCTCTGAAATGGAAGCTGCTCTACCTTGGGAGGCTGGAAGTGCAGACACTTCTGAGAGTGATACCTTCTCAGAACTGCAGCAGCCATGCTGCATGGAAACAGTCTTGTAACCCTGCATGCCCTGCAGGTTCCAGATGTACAGGCTTTAAATGCTGAAGAGAAACAAACTAGGTTTGAAAGTAAATTCTGTTGCTTAATAGTTAAGATATATTTTTTTTAAAGCAATGGTTTGATTTATACACCAGAAACATGGAAAAACACTCTAGTAAGGGCATATCCTTGCACAGAGTAAATTTGTGCCTTTAAAAATATTGTAACTGTGTCATACCATCAGTAACTGTGCTACATTGTTATTCTGCTGAAGGGGAGTTAGTCCATATGACATTTATTATTTTAAAAACAACAGACTGATCTATATTCTTATAAGATGAATGTATTTTCAATTTAAGCTTTCTATAGTTGCTTTTGTAAACTTGTCTGGAGTTTCTTTAATCTTACCTAAGGCCACTACAATTCATGACAAGCAAAAGTTTGTTCTTTTGTCTTCTAATTCAGTGAGCATAATTCATAGTAGAAGTTAAGGGGATCCTCTGCTACTTTGCATTTTATTATAAATGAGCCTGTCATCTTTTCTTTATGAAGAGTTTGTACTACTCCTAAGCCTAGTAAAACCATTGCCAGCACTGTTCCACACGGTACCAAGCTCCATAATATCAGACTATTATTAGATATTTATTTCCTTGTTACAATATTCTTTTTTCTATATAGTTTATATTTTTAAATTTTTATATTTTAAAAATATGTTAAATATGTATATATTTTTCATTTTTATATGTTTAAATATTTAATATTTTTAAATATTTAAAAATACTTTTAAAAATATTGTCAATATGGCATGCTTATGGACATATACTATAGTTTGGTAAAAATAAAAATAATTGTTATTTTTCATTTTTATTGTGTGATTTCTAGTTTTTTTGGCCTTAGTTATTTCATGCCTAAAAGTGGACATGATAATAGTAAATGTTTTATAGGAATTATTCAACACTGATTAAGAATGTGCATTCTACTAAACTAACAGGAACTGCTTACATCATGACTAAGCACATGCTTATTAGGTACGGGGATTTTACCAAACTGAAAATAGGTGCTTACAGTTATCATGTGTTAACTAAGTACAGAAGTTACTTATTAGGTACAGAAATTCTCCCAAATTTTCTGACACGACCATGATAAAGTTGATATATATATACATACCACATGAATTTTTAAAAGTACAAAATAGGTGTTAGTCATTTCTCATTCGACGAATATCCTGCAGGTCAGAATGTCTACTATGCCCTTGAAAAATTCCTATTCACTACTATTTTCATTGATTTAATGTTCAACCTGAGGGAAATGATTAACAGCAGCAGCAGCAGCAACAACCATAAAAACAACAACTCGCACACTGCACACCTATGTTAGAAGAGATAAAGACAGCATTACAAAAAAATAAAACAAAAGGACGAATAGATGAGAAAGCTGAAGATAATGTTACATACAGTAAGGAATATACCTATTCATTTCTCCAGATACTTGAATGAAATGGGAACCTAAGCTAAAGGTATATTTGTGGATAAAGCATCCTGGATTGGAAGAACAGAGACACTGGACTAAGAATTAGGAGAATGCTGTGAGAGTCCAAGCACTGTGAGCTTCTCGGTGTTGGTGAGGGTGAGAACACGTTAGCAATGGAGAATTACTGGAGGAGGAATGTATATTACTACAAATTAGGAAATCCTTTCAACCCATATTCAAGAATTTGAAATATTTTTCACTCTGGAATTCAGTTGAAGGTTTAGGAGAGAGGAATTTTATGCCTTGAGTTGTGGCATATGAAGGTAGTGTACTGACTGGTATGTGGAGGAATATTGAAGAAAAACATCCAAAAAGTGAAGCTTTTAGAGAACAAGACCAGAAAGTGATGGTAGTCCCTGGAATAAGAGGAACAAGTCATATTTGGAAGTACTTTCCAACTGAGGGCAAAGATTTACGTCTAGTCCTTGATCGGGCAGCTTTAATGTTTGAGCCTGCCCCTCTCTAAGTCCACTGATAGGGGAGGTCCTCCTCCCCTTCCATCTGATCCAAGCTTATCAAATCTCTTCAGGGCTGGCTAAAAAGTCCTCTTCTGTGGCTTAGCAAGGTTGTTCCTCCCTTGTGGGGGAGTGGAGAGGTCAAAGAGCCAGCCATTGAATTCATGTATGAGACAGTCCCTGTTCCCCTAACTAGGGAACCCACTTGGATGGTTTCAGCGCGGAATTCTACAAGACCTTCAAAGAAGTGCTCACACCAATTCTCCTCAAACTATTCCACAAAATAGAAACAGAAGGTACATTACCAAACTCATTCTATGAAGCAACAGTCACCCTGATACCTAAACCACACAAAGACCCAACAAAAAAAAGAGAACTTCAGACGTATCTCTCTTATGAACATTGACGCAAAAATACTCAATAAAATACTCGCAAACCGAATCCAAGAACACATCAAAGATATCACCCACCATGACCAAGTAGGCTTCATCCCAGGCATGCAAGGATGGTTCAACATACGGAAATCCATCAATGTAATCCACCACATAAACAAACTGAAGGAGAAAAACCACATGATCATCTCCTTAGATGCTAAAAAAGCATTTGACAAAGTCCAACACCCATTCATGTTTAAAGTCTTGGAGAGATCAGGAATACAAGGCACATATCTAAACATAGTAAAAGCAATATACAGCAAGCCTATAGCCAACATCAAACTCAATGGAGAGAAACTTAAATCAATCCCAGTGAAATCAGGGACAAGACAAGGCTGCCCACTCTCTCCCTACCTCTTCAACATAGTACTTGAAGTCCTAGCCAGAGCAATAAGACAACTAAAGGAGATCAAGGGGATACAAATCGGAAAGGAAGAGGTCAAAGTGTCACTTTTCGCAGATGATATGATAGTATATATGAGTGACCCCAAAAATTCAACCAGAGAACTCCTCCAGCTGATAAACACCTTCAGCAAAGTGGCAGGATACAAAATCAACTCAAAAAAATCAGAAGCCCTCCTGTATACCAAAGACAAAAGGGCCGAGAAAGAAATTAGGGAAACAACACCCTTCACTATAGCCACTAACCACATAAAGTACCTTGGGGTGACACTAACCAAGCAAGTGAAAGACCTGTTTGAGAAAAACTTCAAGTCTCTGAAGAAAGAAATTGAAGATCTCAGAAGATGGAAAGATCTCCCATGCTCATGGATTGGTAGGATTAACATTGTGAAAATGGCCATCCTGCCAAAAGCAATCTACAGATTCAATGCAAATACAAGGAAAGCAAGCTACTAAAAGTATCTTGTTACTGTGGACACTTATCTGTATACTGTTTATTTTAGACTGCTATGTGCACATGGAACAGACACATGGCCAAACACACACACACACACACACACACACACACATATGGGAGAGGAGACATACACATTGCTACACATATATGCACACATACTAATAGATCAAGAAATATTTTGCATTCTAGTTGTCAATTAATTTTAGGACAATACTCAATAAATTAAAATACGGAAACACCCAGAACAGTGAGATTTCTCAGCAGATAAAGGCACATATGTACACCAACACTCACCCACACACGAGTTCTTGTACACATACACACACAAATGAAATGTTAGAAAACTCTTTTGGCTTTAAAGTGATATTTATATGAGTGGATATATCATTTAATTCAAATTAATGACAGTATTTATTGAGTTAGCGACTGTGGAATTCACCTTTTAAGTAGTTGTCTTTTTGTTTTATCAATGAAACAAAACATACCTATATTTATTATAAGAAAATTAGCTACGTATACATAAATACTTAACCTTTGGAAAACACTAGTATGACACAATGACAAGTACTTTTATGTATTATTTACCTATGAAAGGACATAGGTAAATAATAGGTATAGGACATTCTCTAAGATTATAGAGAATAGAAAAAATAAGTTCCACACTGTCTCTAAAGTAAATTCACCACATAATGGGACAGAGAAAAATGTGCATTAGGCTAAATACATTTTCAGGAACAACACACACATGAGGAAAAGAATTGAATTATTATAGGTCAAAAAAACTAAAGAAAGCAGACATTGGCTTCACTCGGTATAATGCAAAACTCCTAAACATGGACATACAAATAATTAAAGGTTAAAAACAGATCTCAGGTAACAATCAGCTTAAAAATGTCAGTTCATTAGACAGGTGCACAGCCTTCCACTGCCCTGTGTTTAACAAGCCTTTGAAATGTTCTATTTCTACACAGTGGAATTTCCTATAGAATCCCCAACTCACAGCATGTTTCTCTCTTGTCATGTAGCTAAACACTGACTGCACTGTGGAATCAGTATGCTGGCTTGAAAGAAACTGTAAAAAGCACCAGCTGGCCGCATTCTAAATGGCACTTGTCCAGGTCTCAAATGTCTTATTTATATACAGTGGAATTCTGCCAGCTGTTTAATATTGAAGGCTAATAAATGTAATTGGCAGTACTACCTAAGCACAACTCACAAATATTAGAAAATGCATTGCGTTGTGAAGTTTGACTTATTCTCATTTCTCATAATTGAATTTGTGACAGTGGAAAATGGTTTCAAAACTCTTTTGATTTTGAAATTTTAAAAAAAGTTTTAAAAAAGAATGAAATATGAAGTACGTTGTAGGTGAATTGCAGGATTGCCGTCGGGTCTGCATTTTGTTAAAGCACATGTAGATATGGACAGGTAACACTTACACTGTATTGTAGAACCGAGGCAGTTATTGAGTTCAAACAAGGGGAAGGTATCAGACCCTTGAAGAGGTCACAATCTTGTGCCAGGCAAGTTTACTTATCTCCTGAAAACACAGCAAGATTTGACCAAGATAGGTTTACAGAAAAATGACATCGAATCGCAAGTATACTGCATTGATCACAGTGATGAAATATTGTGATCTAGGTTTCACTTTTAAGCACAAACTGAACACAAGCAGTACTTCTTAACGAATGGGAAAAAGGGAAGGAAATTAGAGAGGGGGAGAAAGAAAAAGAGAGAGTGTGAGAGTGAGAGAGAGAAGGAAAGCAAGAGTTGTTAAAATACTCATGATATTTTAACAATAGGCAAAGTGATGTTCTTCCTCAAAATGATTCCTTTTTAATGAGACAATGAACACCGTGCTACTGGGACATCAATTCCAATAAAACATGTTTGTTCGTTTTGTTTTGTTTTGTTTTGTTTTGTTTTTTCCATCCCATTCCTGAGTGTAATCACATAAGAAATCTAAATCATCATTTGCATCTGTGTTAGTGTAGGAACCAAGAAAGCTCTGATAGTAGACATGGAGGAAGGAAGGTGACATAGAGGTTGTGAGACCCATGTGGAACAAAAAATTATGAGCAAAACTCACTCTTCAGTTCTGTCTCCTCACTCCCTACCAGGCACATTGGAACACAACCAAGGAATGGCAAGGTCATCAATTTGTTCTTAATTCCTTTAATCCATTGACTCTAAAAAGAGTACTTAATGTATTTAACGATACTATTTTCAGTGGCAAAGCTATACCTGTGGAGAGCTTTCTTATAATTATATAATTGATTTAAAAAACTGTATTATCTGTTTTTTAGAGACAGGATCTCTTGTATCCCAGGCCTTCCCCAAAATCAGTATATAAGTGAGGATGACTCTGAACTACTGATGCCCTGCCCCTACCTCCTGGGTGTTTAAGTGTCCACCGCCAATACCAACTTTTTGGCTTCCAAGCACACTTTTATATTAAATATACAGTTGTGTGGTGGCTTCATTGGTTGTGTGTGTAGAAAAGACATAAAACAGAGGGATAATCTAAAAATAAGGGGAAAAACATAATTTTCTGTTTTAGACTTAGAGAAACTGAGGACACAGTTTCCAAGTCATGCACTTCCATCTGTCTGTCGGGAGAAGACAAAGGTGTAGGTGAGCTGGTGATGCTGAGACAACAGTCCTGAGATTGGCATAATTGTCTCTCTGTGGCAGTTCCTTTCCTCAGACTGCTATCCTTATGTCAAATTGAGAATCATCATCATTTCACTGAAACACACTTTTCATCACTAGAAGCAGAGAAAACTGGTAAAACCACTGCTTCTTAAAATTTAATTTTATTTATATAGTTATTTATTATAATTTGTTCACTTTGTATCCCCACTACAGCCACTTCCTTCATCTCCTCCCAGTCCCACACCCTCTTCCTCTTCTCCCCCTTTGCCCTTTCCCTAGTCCCCTGATCGGGGAGGTCCTCCTCCCCTTCTATCTGACCCTAGCTTTTTAAGAGTTGCTATCATTTTGTTTCAGCACTCACAAAGGCTACTGGGAATTCTGGCATGAAAACATTTGTGTTCCATGAGTACAGTATTGTACACTGATTTTTAAAGGGCATTTCAGCATGTGTTTATATTTTGGATTATATCCCTGAAAAACACAAGGGTTTGGTTGTTCTAGGGCTTGTTTATTTGAAAAGTCCTCAGTTGACTGCTGCTTTGCAATCTCTGCTAGTGATTATTGAAAATGGAATCACTTATGGCATATCTAAACTAAATTCAAAACAACCGGGGTGTAATTAGATTAATGCCAATGTAAACTACCAACTCCATGAATGGAGGTCTTTTAAGCACAAACACAATGCAGTGGTTTTGATGCCAAAAAAAAAAAAAAAATCTCTGTGGCCTGGAACTTCCTATATGATGCCATTGCATAGACTGGCCTCCAGTTTGATGAAGTCACTAAAACAAATCAGCCAGGCACTCACCTACTTCTCCAAGCATAGTCTCATGTTCGCTTCACTAGTACAAGAGAAAACATTATTTTCCCGTAGGTGAGTGTTTCTCTTCAGTTTCTGACAAACTCTAAATTAAATAGGAATGACTATTACCTTTTCTCAGAGATGTCAACAACTACTTGGTGTCTGAAACCTTTGAAAAAATACCAACATACCCAATTTAAAATACTACTCTGAATGAAATGAATAATTTAACAGAAATATATAATCTTCATGAACAAGTGGCAAGAAAGGCAAACAATAATATTATGAAAATAATGAATTTAGTACATTTTATATCCATAGAATCCTTAGTTGCTTATTCAATTCTATCAATTATATTTATTCTGCAGATAACAGTAAAATACTATACTATGTGTTGTGATTATATGAAACCCAGAGGTTTGCAAAGGAATTTCAGATTGAACACCAGTAAAAAAGACTAAATCTTTTTCCACATTCCTATCTTCTATTGTTAAAAATATAAACTTAGGTTTTCCAAGCTCTGCCTAACGTTTGGCTGTAGGTCTCTGCATCTGTTTTCATCAGTTGCTGGGTGAAGCCACTCAGAGGGTTGTTGTGCTAGCCTCCTGTCTGCAAGTGTAGCAGAATATTCTTAATAGTGTCAGGGGTGGGCTCTCTCTCACGGCATGAGATTCAGTCTGGGCCAGTCATCAGTTGATCACTCCCTCATTGTCTGTTCCCTCTTAACCTCCACCTCTTATAGGCAGGAAAATCTGTGTGTCACAGATGTTAAGGCTGGGTTGGTTTTTCCATCCCTCTATTAAAAGTCTTGCTGGTTATAGGAGGTGACCATTTCATGCTCTATATCGCCTTTTGCTAAGAGGCTAAGCTAGGGTCACCTTAGTATATTCCTGGGAGTTTCCATTGTCCATTTGTGTTCATGCTATCTCAACCTTAGCACACGTGTACTTTTTTGTCCAGATAAAACAAAATGATCACACATTCGTATAATTTACACACAGATTTAGCAGCTAAGGAAAAAAAAAATGTTTTGGCTTAAGCCGTACATTCTGTGTTCAAATGTCATATGTGTATAGATTCTTGTTTTTAATTCAAGAAACTTTAACTTTTTCTGATGACATAATGAAAACTAGACCTCTTTAAATGCACACACTAAAAATAAATAAACATGTGTGGAATTTACAGAGTCAATTGAACACCTCTTTAAATTCTAAAATTTGCTACACCAAACAGCCCTTTCTTTCTTGGGTCTTGTTTTAAAATGACAGTCGTATACTTTAAGGTGCAGTGACCTGACCATTCTCCATAGTGAACAGCCACATCTTTCACACAATATAGCATGCACCACTAGCAATTAGACATTCCCAGAATGATCCTTCACAGATGTCACAAAGGGCTAATCAAAACATGCTCAGGATTGAGGCCTGTTTGGGACAGTAAAGAGTCAACACTGAGTACGGCATGATTTGGTTAAAGAAGTAGAGGGTGTTGTGAGATCCATGTTTGTTGTAAAGTACAAGAAGTAAAGTGAATTGAAAGCAATGGAAAAGAAAAGGTAGGAAAAGGAAGAGGACAAGGAAAAAATGTAGCATGACCAGTATATAAGAGAAAATCTCAGAGTGAAGTTCCAATGGACTGGTGAGATTGGACATAATTACTATATACTTTTGCACTTTGAAGAACCTACCACTGCCAGAGCGGTCTACACACAGGAATTTACTGATGTTCACAGCATCTCTTAGAAAAAGTCTTCCAATTTTGACAAACAATAGTAATTGAAAGAATTGAAAAGCACTTCAGTTTTTGGAGGGTTTTGCTACAGGTCTCATAGGGTCTTGGCTGTTGAGCCTGTCCCACATGGTTCTCTGTCCCAAAGAAATATCAGGTGGAACGGGCTGGGTTCTGTTTAATATTTTGTACCTACTCTTTGAAATTCTTAAATTTTGAACAAGATATTTTCTTTTTTTTTTTTTTTTTTTTTACCTGTATCTCAAACCATATTGCATATCTTTTCCTGGAACTTTATGATACTCGGGGAAAGACTCAGGAATTGTAGTTGATTGATCATGTTACTCACAACAGAAATATACAGCTTTTAAATATGAAAACAGTAACAATTTTATCACTCTCCACTACGATTTCCCTTATACTGGCTCTTGTTTATTTATTGTATTTGCATGGCTGTGTCATTTCCTGGAGTCATAATTGATTACCTTCCAAATACAGCAACTTGAATGTCTTTTCTGTCTCAAATTAGTTTAATCCAGAAATTGGGATTCAAAGTGCATATGTTATCACATACCTATTTGCACTGCATTTGTTATAATTATTCAACCATAAGGCAAACTCATGCATTCTTTCACATTTGATAAAACACTACTACAATTTTGGGAACAACAAATACAACCAACAAATGCTTGAAAATTCACAGAGACTTTTAGAAAGAAAAGGTATAATAGGGATTTGTTTAATAATAAAAGCAAGTGGTCATTATAAATCTGTCACACATAAATTGCCTACGTGCAATGTAGAAACAGTTACATTTATGTAAAAGGAGGTCTTTACAAGATATTTCCTCCCATCTTAATTATTACATGTTAATTAGCATAGAAAATATTCATTTTCTTCCTTGTCTAATAACAGGGTCTTTTGCTTCAGGTAGCAACAAACAGCAAAGGATAACCAGGCATAGGTGGGAAATCAATTGCAGAAAAGATTAATGAAGAAAACTTATAATTCAATTAATAACTGTTTCTGTATGTAATGTGTGTGTCTGTTTGCCTGTGTGGATACATGTGTGGAAAATATTCATTTTAAAGCAGTTAATTTTTTATGTGACTTTTAACATCTTGGTCAAAAGGCTATGACAAACATCTCCTTTATTTTATTTTTCTCAATTCTCTAGAAATTATTTTGACTCTTGTAGTCCAAGTATGTCTTAAAGATTATTCATACTACTTGCTAGAGTTATTTCATATATCATTCAGTTAATTTTTTGTTTTTACTTTTAATCAAAGCGCAGTTTTTCAAGTCACAATTTTATGGAAATAAGATAGTTTTCCTCACTGGGAAAAAAATGATAGAGAAAAATAACTGACAAAGGTGGAGTTGAAGAACCTTGGAAACTGTTCAATTGTTTTATCAGCTGCACCACAAGGCAAGCAAAGCTTCCCCTTGCTTGGCCCTAAAACATAACTACACTGCTGTCTTCAAACTGCATTGCCCATACATGAAAATGCACTGCTAAGTCTAATATGCTGATTATTGCAAAATAAGCTTCAAGTCAAAACAACACTTGACCCAGAGCATCATGAAGCTGTGGCTTTCCAACCATCGCTTCCATCACATGCCAGTCAGCGAGCGTGCGCACTGTAAATCTCAGACGGTGGTCTCATCTTTCCATTCCTTAGGGGAATCAAGTGTATGTACACAGACTTGGAAATCAGGAAAAAGTGACTTCTGCCTCTGTTTATAGCACAGTAGTAGAAGGAAAAATATTAGGTTTGGAATTTTAAAAGAAAAGACATTTAAGCATTTCCACATTCAAGCCAGTTCTATCTGAAATAGTTTAGGTACATAAATATCACAATGGAAATTTTTTTTTAAAACACACTGTTTTTTTAACAATAATTATTGCTCTAGCATGTATCTCTAGATTTTAATAAAATAATGATTTTTTTTCTGTTTTAGGAAAGTATGGAAACAAGTGAAACAGGTTTCACAAATACTACTGAGTAAAGCCTGCACACCATTTTACGTTTTCTGTTCCTTGATAAGCTGCATTGATAGGAACATTCAAACCGCTCGAACTATATTTCCTTCTGTATAAGCAGACGTTTAAATTACTTAGCTTCTAAATCTCAGGGAATTTAAAAAAAAAAAATTCTCAGTGAGACACTGATTTCATGCTGTGACCAGCTCAAAAATGAAAACAACTACATACATGAGAGAGATTTGAAGCAACCCACAGCACTCAGCACAACGGAAGCCCTGCTGGGAACATGTGGCCGCACGTGTGTTTGACTGGGTCCATGCATTTGTGCCTCTGCAATAGTAGGAACAAATATAAAAGGAGCCAGACAAGGTTCTCATTGTCCACATTTTTTCATGAATTTTTTCTTTTTTTCTTTTTTTTTATATAGGTAGAGCTAGAAAACACTGGCAACATTTGAGCATAACATTTAGCCTAGGCTCAAAAGCTGTCTTCATGGAGTTATCAATATAGCTCTCTACCCTGCCTACCATTTACCTCAATCCAAGCAAAGCAAAAAGAAGACTCAAATTTTACTCTGGACTAGTCTGGATCTACGACCATGGAGAACCTCACTATCGGTTGGTTGTATTAGATTTCTGCTTACAGGATGGCTAATGTGGGAGAAAGTATAGCATTTCTGCTTATAAGACAGAGAATGTGTATGTGGGGGGGGATGTTCTGTGATGTCAGAATAAAGTCAGATTATAGTACTTTGCTCCTAAAGCTCATGTGTGCGTGCGTGCGTGTGCATGTGTGTGTGTGTTTAATTAGACTTATTTAAAATCCTTTCTCTGATAGTCTATCATAACTCCATTCTCCACGTGATAACTGGGAAAGACTAGAAAGGCTAGAGGTTAGTGTTAGAGTCAAAAGGACAGTCACAAAATTTGTATTAATTAATCTCCCAAGTCAATTCTATTTCCAATATTATTTCACTGTTTAGGTCCTTCTTATAATATGAAAATGCACCTGGAACAAATTAACCGTGCAAAAAGAAAATAAAAGTGACATTTATAAAATGGCTGGGTAGAGTAAACACAGTCATTTCTTGCAATTTTTAAAAAAGAAAAAAGATAATGTTTATAACAAAATATATGGCTCTATCCCTTTCCTTGAGAAAAAGTTCATGATTAGTAAGATATTATGTGTTATCTAAGATTTGTACTGTAAATATTTACTGAATTTCACTGATTTGTTAATATAATCTATCGTAACTTAAAGCACAAGGCTATGACCTTAACCATACAGAAAAATATTAGACACTACCAAGAGGCAGCTATCAATATTAAATGTTAATTTATTATTTTGTTTATCCATTAAAATATAATATGAACCATTATATCTATCAGGACAATAAAGATAAATCATTAGTATGCTATAAAAATAAATGACTCTTTTAAGAGCAAGAATATGAAAAATGTTAATATTTTAACACCTAAATTTTATTTCTTGCATTAATACTATCAGAAACATCCTTATATTTTTCCATTAATCCTAAAAGATTAATGGAAAACAGAACAGTGTTCATCACCTGGTACCTCAGAGACAAAGTTGTATCTCTAATATAAATAGTGGCTCAGAAGAACCACTATACCCCAGGGTTGAAAAGTTAGGAACAAGAATTTCTTAGAAAAAAAAAAAATGGTACCTATTTACAATGGCATATGATCCATGGGTAGATTTCCATTACAAATCCCTTCAGTACTATAGAATATGTTTCACCATATACTCTCCGATAACACTTTTTATGTCAAACAAATGACAACTAACCATATTTAGAAGCCATAATAGTATAAATTTTAATGTAGCCAAATATGAACACCTGTGTACAAATACTGTGCATATAAATGTATACATAGGAACATATTATGTAATTTAACTATTAACTTTCAAAATATAATTCATTTTTAATAGTTGTGGCTCATAGTGGTAGATGGAGTGCACCTCAATGATTTAAGATGAAATTTGTATATTTGAAAAAAAATTCATGAAGGAGACATGAGATTTCAGTGGAAAAATGAAAAACTTAAAAAATACAGACTCTTAGGTCTTTAATTTTGGTTCGTTAGGAGTACTGTTTTCACTCTCCTTAGGCTCGCATTTTGTTTTACAGAAAAGTCTGGGTATGGTAAACAAATTTGTCAGCCAATAACCATTTAAATAGAATGCAATCTAAATAAAACATGTTTTTAAGTAAGGAAATGAGAAAAAGAACCAAGATGTAGGAATGTAAAATGCGTGTTGTGGTGCGAGGACCACAGTTGGGCATCATCCTGAGAAGAAATATGGGATGGATGCTGTGATAAAACAGAACATTTAATTAGTAATCACTAAGTAGTATTACAGCTAGAAGATTTTCTGCCTTTTATTTGTACTGGCAGCTTGTGTAGCTTTACAAAGTTTGTTTACAACAAACTAAATCTTAAGCATAATTGATAATTTCAAACAAAATTTCTAAGAAAAACAAAACTTTACAAGAGAGGAGAAACCTAACCCTTCACATCTCAGTTTGCTGTCATCTTAATGTCAGTCTTTGAAGTTGTTTACTGCGGTCTTACCAAGGCGGGGGTGGGGGGCAACATCAAATCAGAAGAGAGAAGGCAGATGTGGGAGAGATAAATCATTTTTTTATTGCTAGGCTCCAAATGTGGACAGGCAAGCCAGGGCATCCGATCCGGCTCGAGGCTGCTGCTAGAAACCCCTAGAGGTTTCAGCACTCAGTTGTCAGTGCATAGCAAGGACTGAGCAACACCCAGACAAGTGTCCTTTGCAGAACTGATGCATAGAATTTCTGGCAGGTAGCCGGACCGATTTTGGCACATGCTTGAAGATAAATAATAATTGGAAGTATTGATAAAAAGAATGAGCATTTTTTCCATCCTCTTTCTATTTCACACACACACACTCCTTTAGTCTATACTACTTGTCATCAAATATTCTAGATTTTCAAATTAGTAATTCTTCTCTATGCACTTAGCATGGATGCATAAATGATATGTGAGTTGTACATGCTGTTTTATGTACTTTCTGTTGTATAACTGCCTGAAACCTAAAGGAAATTATCTGAATATAAAAGTCAATTTGAAAATTGTATACATTCCCTTGACTCAGTTTTCTATGGTATGATCCATATAAATTCCAGTAATGTATACAATGGGGGCTAACAGTGACAAGCATTTTTCTAGCTATTTGATTACAGTGGATACACTAGATAGAAGACAGCTAATGTTTATAACATACTTTAAATGCAATAAATAAACAATTCTGTGAGACTTAAGCTACTGCTCTCAATATCTACTTGGGCTCACAGACAGAAATGCTAGGTTAAAGGCACAAGAAAAATGGTAAATAGAAAGATGATGTTCTCAAGTCAAGGACAGTACTTCAACACCTGTCACTTTTGCTCTGCTCTGGCCTTGATATAGCTGATCAGAAATAAATTGAAGTTTGCATCATTAAAACAACTGCCAATTAGCAGAATCAACCTAATCAGAAGAGGAAATAAAGTCTCAGAAAAATAAAATAACATTTTGTCTTTATTCTCCTTCTTTCAGCTCCTTTTCTTTTCTTCTCTACCTTCCTCCCTTCCTCCTTCTTTTTTTCCTTCTTTCCTTTCTTAGATTAAGAATATAATACAATATGAGCACTAGGAATTCTTCAGAAAGCAAGGGAAGTGTTACATGAGAGATATTCTGTAGAAAAACTTTTCTTTTATTTATATGATTCAAGTATTAAAAATGGAATAGTTTTGTTAACTAGTATGTAGAAGTACTTGTTTTGAAAGCCTATACAATGAAAACAGACTTTCATTAATGGGATCAAAAATCTAAATGAGCCAACCTTTCAACAAGGTTCAAAGGAACTAGTACACTAAAATGTTTATCAGTTTTTAAGAGTGAGGAAACATTTTTTTTTATATTACACATGTATATCACACTGTTACTAAAAGAAGAAAGTGGACTAGAGCTTAAAGGATTTTGCAACCCAGACATGACTGGTATAATATACATCCTTAAACATTGAAATCTTTCCAACTTCAAGTGCTTCCAAATTTTCCTGTAGTAAATTATACTTGTAAACACCAATTACTTTTACAACACTTTAAATTACGCAACATTGGCACTTGTAACCCAATTTGTTCAAGTATTATTTTAGATCCCAAGAAAAAAGGGAGTATATTTTCAAAGACAACACTCTACTGCCAAATATAACCAACACATGTTTATTTCATCAGGTGAAAAGTTCAGGGCCAATTTGAAAAAAAGAATCACTGTTGTTTTTATTATTATTATTATTATTATTATTATTATTATTATTATTATTATTA
>NW_026585689.1:17457587-17486727 GCF_907164565.1 Psammomys obesus
TATTATTATTATTATTATTATTATTATTATTATTATTATTATTATTACTAAAGAACTTTATGTCATCAAATTTTCAGAGCTTTACTTAAAAATATTTAAGTGGGATACAGAAATGTTTTCATGAGCAAAAGCACCTGCTGGAAATGCATGGGGAGCTGAATTGCTGTCTGCTGCACTGTGCTTACATGTATCTAAATAAATCTGTCTTTAACATCAAGCTTCAGGTTCGGTCGGACCCTGGGTCAGAGAACAAGATGGCAAGCAACAAGAAATAGCAGTTAACTTTCTTTGGCTTTTTACTTCTTTGTGGGTACACTTACATGCCATATAAACATATGCACCATGTAAACCAAATACACATACATACCATATAAACATAAAACGTGTTTGACAATGCAAGAGCAGGTAATGTTGCTTTTAAGTATCTCTAATCAAACCGATGTAATATTAGTGTTGGTTTTAATGTTAGAGTCTCCTGAATAGGGAGCATCCCTAAAGAATTATCCTGATTCACGTGGGAAGTCCCTCCCAATTGTGGGTGGCTTATTTTGGTAGGAGCCCAGATAAAATGGAGTATTTAGAGAGAGTTTTATTCATGCTGTTTTGCTCCACTGGTCTTGTCCCCCCCTCTCACTTTAGAGTAATATTAGGTTATTATAATATTGCTCCTATTGGTTCCTTTGCTATCAGTAGACCCAGCGTTTTGGTCTAAGATTTCACAATGCTATGGGGACCAGTGGCTCTCCATGGATTTCCAGAGCTCCTTGCCCCATGTTGGGACTACAGAGTCACTGCATCATCTGGCCTGCATGGCTGCTAGTTGTTGCCCTTAGTGAGAGGCAATCACTAAGTGCCTCTGGTTGTTGGGACACCCAGCCTCAGCGCCTGACTGCTGGATTCTCAGCGTCTCAGCTGTAACTCGGCCATTTTTGAGATTTTAAAAATTCTAAAATCTATTCCTGAAGAAAACCCCGACAAAAATATCATGGTATACAGAGAGTTTCTATGACAGACATGGCCATGTGTTTTGGAAACCTTGTGGTGACATTTGAAATTCCACTGGAAAAGCCATTGAGAGTACTCGGAGCCTAACTGGCTACTCTTCAGAGATTAGGAAATAAGAATCCTGAGAGCAAGCCACTAAGCAGCATTCCTCCATAGCTTCTGTTTCAGTTCCTGCCTCCAGGTTCCTGACCTTATTTCTTTCAAATATGGACTGTCATGTGGAAGTGAAGTTTCTTTCCATCATGGTGTTTCATTTACAGCAAAACAAACCCTAATTAAGACATATATTCAAACTATATGCTGCTTATAAAATTCTTCATGTCAGACTGCCAAGCCTAACAACTTAAGTCTTTCCACAACATACACATGCTTGAAGGAGAGAGCAGAGTCCTACAGTTGTCCTCTGACATTCTCCTGTGTGCTGTGGCACTGTTGTGCGAACATACCACCCACACACATGCATGGGGTGGAAATAAAGGTTAAAAATAAATGTTAAAATAAACAAATAAGCAAAACAAATAAATCCAAATGCATAAAATTCTTTAATTACAGGTACTTAAAACTAATCTAAGTTTTGCAAATACCTTGTTTTTGCAATGATTTACCTCTGCTGATATCACATTCTGGTGCTTATAATTTAATATGATACTTAATAATAAAAATAGAAGGAAAAGCTTTCCATGGACACATGAGTATTTTTTACTTAAAAACATGTAATTAAAGGTAATATGTAATTCCATAATTATGATTCATATTCAAGGCAGGAATTGTTCTTTGAAGACTGGGATCAGTCAATCTTAATGTAATTTTAATAGCTAAGATTATATTCAAATTATTTAAATGCATATAGTATTTAAATATTGATTTAAAACATCGGATTTAGATACAGTCCGACAACAGCAAACTCCCACCATAGAGCTGTGGATTCTCTTATTTTGCTATTAAATAAAAGAATGCAATACTCATAATAAACTTACCTACATATTTTTCTTGATCAGCATTATTCACACTTTCATTAATCAGGAAGAAAACTTATGTGCCTCTGGACAAATACTGCTTTCTTTATTCAAATGTTGTATACATTCTTAAAACAGTAATGTGTGAGAATATTTATTCCACGAGAGCCAAACATTCACTGATATTTAATGCATAATTTTCCTCAGTGTAATACACACATAATTCTTGAATAATTAATCAGATAAAACATAAACTGAAATGAAAATGACTGTAGTGTCAATAATAACTATCCAGTGATTAAATTTTCTAAATAGGGGAAATGAGTGGATGGAGGAAGGAGAAGAGAGGACAATCTACTGAAACACAGTGTTCATAACTGAACGAACGACACATGCTATCTTGTATGCTAACTTAAAAAAAATAAAGAGGAACAGAAACAGCTCCATTTCAAGATATGCAAGAAGATTGATCTATTTTGCAATGAATTTTTTAAAAGGTGAAAAACATTAATTTTAACATTCAAATGAATACTTTTAAAATTAAGTTTTTCATTTATTTTTATTAATTACAGTTTATTCACTTTGTATCCCACCTGTAGCTCTCTCCTTCCTTCCTTCCCTCCCAACCCCACCCTCCCTTTTCTTTCTCCACCCCTGTCCCTCCCCCAGTCCATTGGTAGGGGAGGTCCTCCTCCCCTTCCTTCTAATCCTAGTCTATCAAGTCTCATCAGGAGTGGCTACATTGTCTTCTTTTGTGGTAAGGCTGTTTCCCCCTCAGGGGGAGGTGATCAAAGAGCAGGCCAATCAGATTATGTCAGAGGCAGTCCCTGTTCCCATTACCAAGGAACCCACTTGTACACTGAACTACCATGGGCTACATCTGTGCAGAGGTTCTAGGTTATCTCCATGAATGGTCCCTGGTTGGAATATCTCTCTTTGCAAAGACCACAGGGCCCAGATTTTTTGGTTCTGTTGCTCTCTTTTTGGAGCTCCTGTCCTCTCCAGGCCTTACACTTTCCTCCTTCTTTCATAAGATTCCTGCACTCTGCCCAAAGTTTGGCTATAAGTCTCAGCATCTGCTCTGATACCCTGCAAGGTAGATTAATATGTTTAATACCTATACAAATAAGATGCTGTACTTACAAACTTTATTCTTTACGACAATGATCCAAATATCACTAGGACACAAAATTGTTTCAGTAGACATATCAGTAGATTTAAGATAACAAAATAAGACTGAAATTGTTTTCAAAATGGACTAGATGTCTGACTTGACTGGAGAGAGGTTGGAAGTATTGCTCCTGAAGCTACTTGCTTAATGACAGCAGAAACATAATAATGCATTGCTTTTGTGTTTTAGGTTTTTCTAAACTACTTTCCTCCATGGAAGTTGTCCATAAGCGAAAAATGTAAACTCAGTTTACCCATCAATAAATTCAGTATTTGATGCATCAATAAACATGTTTAAATGATACAGCTTTTGATTATTAACTATAAAATAATGAAAAGTTTTTTTTTTAAATCTCATCACTTTAGACAGTGGACAGATTTAAGTGTAAATCTATACTTGTACATTTATGAAACATACATTCTGAATATTTTGTACTCTCTTCAATTTTGCAAGTATGTATAATATTCCACCTTTAGAAGTTTTTAATTTGTAATATTTACTTGAAATGCTGAATTAGTTTTTAATCGCCAGGTTAGGTCATTCTGGTCCAAGGGAAGAACCTAAAAAGTTTAAAAATATTTTTGAAGTATTTTGCTGTATTGTCAATGTGGCATGATGAGGGAGGGACAATCCTCCTTGTCATCCATACACATGGCATATCTTATCTTATTTTTATTAGCAACATAGAAAAGATTGCCACTGTGTCAAGTATGAGTAGTCATGTATTTTCTTCTTATCATTAGTTCCATATGAAATCATTTCAGTGAGGGAACATTTCTTCCTGTTTCAACCACATTTTTTTCAGCATTTTTCCATACATATTATTCTAATAGTTCTCAATGGATCCACTCGAATTGAGTGACCAATGGAAAGGTTAAGTTGGAGCAAGAGAAAGCATTGCAACTAATTAATATGTCAGAGGAGTACAGCCCCAGCCAAAAGAGTTAATGAAGCTTGCTAAGGACACATGTGGGTCTTTTGTAATGCAGGCCTGACTGTACAGGCTAGTTAGGTTAAATTGTCTGTCAGTTACTGGCCAGTTGGCCACCACCTGGCTGCCTAGTCCAGTATTTCCCTCATCCCAACAGCTCTCTTCCCAGCATTCAATGGCAAGCTGCTGCCACTAAACAACTCCCAGCCTCTGACAAGGTTTGTGCACACAATGGGCTCCTGATATTTGAATGAAGGCCCCGTGCTGTATGCTGAATGGGGAAGATTTTCCCCATTTAAACTCATAATGTTCACAACAACACCCATAAAAGAAAAGGCCCATCCTTGGTGTCAGGCCATTAACATTTATAATAATATGCTAATAACCTTCTAGATTACTTTCAGTTTCCAAGGATATTTAAATACATGAATTGATGGCTTCAGACTTAACGGAGGTAGCAAGGGAAGAGAAAGGAAGGGTCATTTGGTTAGAAGGAGGAAGAAACAAAATGGAAGAAACTGCAGCTTATCTGGGAGAATACTGCTTTTCAAACGTTGAATTCGAAAGAGCAAAATTACATAGTCAGTCTTACATGATACCCAAGAAAAGTGTTATCAGAAATAGGCCCTTTTCTATGAGGTGTGTATTTACAGCTGACTCTACCATCCTAAGATGGATCCCAAAACGTCAGATAAACCTTCGGTTTTGTCAGTATGTGTTGCTTTTCATTAATTCACCTCATACAAGATTTTCATTGAAGTCCAGGCAGATTCTAGAAGCTTAGCCCTAATAACAGATTTTCTAATGAATGGCAGTGGGGGAAAAAATCACATTATAAGGGGGAAAAAATGACATTTTAAAAACACCTTTCAGGGGTTTATCCTGAAGTAATTTATAAAGAAATAAACAAGTCTCAGTGAGCTGTAGAAATGGCTTCCTTCCTCATTTCTACCTTATTGCCCATTTCCTCAAAAGTTAAGCAAACTGAAAACTCAGTGTGCCATATTATCTCCCACTGCATTCATTCAACAAGAGCATGAAAATTAAGCATCAATTTGTGTCATCCTAGAGAAGAAACCTGTCTCACCCCATCTCACTCACTGCCTGTCACATTGTTCATCAGAACACATTGCTTCTGACAACGTCTCCGATTCAGTGCGGTCTAGTGATGCTTGGGCCATTTGATAACTACATTGTGCTGTGGATTTCAATAGTGGACTCTTACTACCAACTGCAAATGTTTTGGCTTCCAACCAAAAGAAGAATTTCAAAGCATGGCATACAAATTTTATATATTTTCAAAAGGAACAGAAGGTTTATCGCCAGTGCGTAAACCTTCCAGAATTCAGTTTACTTCACTTTACTAAGTAATAGGCTTCCTGCTAAGTAAAGTTTTGAAACAACTTTCATAGCATTGGAGCGTCTTCATTTTCAAGTACTATAAAGGCTAATGTGTCCAGTATGCATATGCATACCCTTGGTATGATACAGAATTCTCTTCCTTTTGCATTAAATCTCTTCAAAATATTAATTCTCTATCCAGTTGAGCAAAAAAGTATTGGAATATACTTTGCTGAATAATGATTAGAAAGATAGAGTATTCGGTTTTCTAGCTGTAAACATCATGAAATCTCAGAAATGTGCTCAATTTTTATGGCCCTATAGACAAGCAGCCAACCATATAACTTCACCCTAGGCAATAGTTAATAAACATAATGTTCTTCCTAAATGCTTTGATAATTTTCAAACCACCTTGAGATAATTCATTCCTTTTGATTTCTCTAACTCAAGGCTGTCAATATTCCCAAAGTTTTTTTTTTCCATGACACTATATAGAAAATAATTTTTATTATAATTTCTATTTAAGATTCAGAATTACTTGTTCGGGGTTTGGATTTTCACTGTATTCTTCCTTGCTCTATCTTCAATAAGACAGATCACAGGCGATATTTGCGACAGAAGAAAACTGTAAAAGACATCAGTTCATATGTCAACTCTATGACTACATTTTACACCAAAATTGTGGCCAAGTCAAAGAGGAGTAAAGCCTCCACACGTTTTAGTCCATTGCAGAGGGAACAGAATGTGGTTAGGGGTGTTCTCGATGGGTTGAGTCTAATGTAATCGGATATGAAAAATGACTGTGAGAAAAATGAGCTGAGAAGCTATTTCAGGCATAACCAAGGATCTCTAGGTTTAAATTTTAGTAATATTACATCTCTAAAGACAGTTTAAGATTATATGATTGCCTATGAATGAAAAGCAAACAACATTAAAATAATCATTATGGTTAAAATTAATGAAGAAAGTTATATAAAATTAGGTTAGGCACAGTATTTCAAAAGCAAAACTAATTACTGTGCACAGGTTCAAGATAATTATATTAAGTTATCTTAAGTATAAATATATATATGCTACATGTTATATATTATATAAGTTATATAATAATTATGTGTTATATAATTCAAACTAAATATTACATATTTATAAAATTTTAAAAAGAAAAAAGTGCACTCTTTCCTGACGCTTTAACAAACCACTAAATAATAGAGATAATAATGTTATATTATTTGGCTAGTGTACATTTCAAAGGTTGACTGAAAAGTCCAAACTTATATATTTATGTTAGTTTATGGTTTTAAGAAAAGGAAGTTTACTTTCATAGTCAGGTGACCACAAGGAATGCTGAAATTCACAAAGCAAAAATTGGTTGTTCTAAACTCCAACCAAGATACAACCAAATATAGACAGAAACCATTGTTGGTGCTTATTCGGCTGAAAAATGAGAATATATTATGTCTCTGAGTACTTAATTTAATTAAGAAATGAGATTTTTACAGTATGTATGTCTTGACTGAATTGTCCTTTCTTAACACAAAAAGCTTGTATAATTTTCTTAACTTGTACAGTTGGTAAATTTTATGAGAAGAACTGATATTCTGAATCTGTTGTCAGTTTTCATTTTATTTTGCTAAGATTTTTTGAATGAATTTTTAAATGTGTGTAGTTAACAAAGTCATGTTTCATATCCAGGTGGTAAAAGCATTTATAAAGAAAAAAAAAGGAAAATAAATGAGCTTCATACAATTTGTTGAATATAATAAAAACATTTCTTGGAGTGTTTTTATGAATTTTTTTTCTAGTTTGATCATTAATCATTGATGGTGTGTTAGAGTTATATTGCTATTGATGTTCCTAATTCTTCATAAATTAGTGTTTGAAGATTATTTTGAAGAGTAATTTAAGTATAAGATGTTAGCAATTCAAAATATAGCTAGATATTTTGTGTTCTCACATACTGTATTATTATGTTTTTATATGTAATGTATAATACATAAAATTATATTACTTAAAATCTTTAAAAATTGAATTTAGTTCATTATCATATTTTAAACACAATTTTGATCTGATTGAATATACTATTAAAAACTTTCTGTGAAACTAAAATGAAAAGGGAGTTTCTTAATTACTATGAGGTTATATTTGTTACACTAGAAAGCCAACTCAACCATAAATGTAGAAAAATTAGGTATAAATGAATAAAGAACTTAAAAGTTTGTGGCTACTTTGCAGCCAGTCCTGAAGATATCTGATAAAACAGGGTCAGGTGAAAGGGGAGGAGGTCCTCCCCAGTCAGTGGACTTGGAAAGGGGCAGGGAGGAGATGAGGGAGGGAGGGTTTGGGAGGGAATGAGGGGGTGGGATACAGCTGGGATACAGAGTTAATAAAATGTAACTAATAATAAAAAAAATTAAAATAAAAAAGTTTGTGGCTAAGAAATACTTATTTTTGCTGTTTAAAATTGTAGAATTTTTATTGTTTTAGAAAATGACTTAAGAAACAACCTTTGTAAAGCAGAGAAAAACAACAAAAACTCTACACTTCAAGAGATCCAATCACAAAATACCTCCATTGCCAAAGTTATCTGCTTCCCATCAAGTCTTATGTTTGGCACAAGAAGCATTCAATGCATTCATCATTGTCAATGCACTCGTACACTAATTATTTCAAATTGTTTCCTCAGCCAGAGGTCTAGGACAAATCAGGCAAGCCAAAAATAGCAGTTATGAATAATTATGCATAATTTAGCTCAAGGCCTGGGACAGTCTATCATTAAAACTTTTAGTTGCCACTCTGTGATCTGTGCTAATTGCAAACTTTAAAATTAGTTCAAGGCTGTGTTTTCAGCCAGTGCCAACCTCAGGACTTCTCTTTAGCGACTTTCAGCTAGTTTAAACTTCTTTTAAATAAAACTCTGTTAAAATTTTGGTAAATATATAATGTGAGACATATTTACACACATATAGAAATGAGAAATGGCAATTGGTGGATGTATTGTTAAAAACTCTGTGATTATTTACCATGTTTACAAATGGTGTACATATACGATATTAGGATTTAAAATACAATGATAATCTGCTTGGAAATCATATTGTGTTTTAGTTGAAAAAATATGGGCTTAAGCAATCTACAAATATTTGTATTCTGCATGAAATTAGTCCTTAGATAGTCCCTACACTTCTAAAGAAAAACTTTCTTCACATTCTGTTATTCATTGGTAATCTCAGGAATATACCTTTTGCCTTCATTTAAGAGAAATGGAGAGACAACCATGAATTTTGCCAATGATGTTGAATTTCAAATAGCTATGAATTTCAAACTATGCAGTAAACTCAACACTCAATCAAAGATGGTGCACTTTAATATCTAACATTCTTCATGATGCTTTATATTCATATCTGGGAATGTTTGAGATACCTTCCATTATCAATTCATTCCTCAACCCACATCTACTCATGATGCATCTCATTATATCCCATATATTACAAGAAGAGAAAACTATTAAAAGTAATAAAAAGCATGTTGGGTTTTGTTTTATCCTGTTCCAGTTTGTTTATGTTTATCTTATTTTATGTTATCTATTTTCAAAGAAGAGAGAAAGGGTATGGATTCAAATGGGAAGGGTGGTGGGAAGGCTTTGGGAAGAGTTGGAGGAGGGAAAACCATAATCAGAATCTATTGCTTGAAAAAAAAGCTATATAAACACGTTATTTAAAATGATCTCATCTTCAGGACTCTAAGTTAATATAAATTTTCACCTTTATTTAGGTGCTTGACTTTTAAGTTATAATGATGTAACAGAAAACTGTCATTCTCTTGAGTTATTTTCTTTGTGTGAAGCAGAGGAAGCCCCATTGCCCACCAGACACATTTCAGAGAGAAATGGGCCAACCTATAGGAATGTTTTTCCTGGCTATAGCTTGTCATATAAATGCCTTTACTCCTCCCTCTTTGCATAATACATTATACTTGCTGTGTTTTCATGCCCGTACTTTAGGGCTGTTTCTTAAGTGATGCTCTTGGAGACACCTTCAGTAAAAACACCAATGCAGTTCCACCTGGCAAATAACAACTAAAGATTTTGTTCTGTGTCAGTTCTCCATCGACATCATCACAAAACGTTTTGAAAGTATGAAGTTTCTGATGAAAGGTCACTTTGGAAGCTCGTTAGAGTTGGGCAGTCTGAAGGAATATACAAATAGAGAAGAGAGGGTTGAGTCAGGGGAGGCAGTTGAATCTTAGACAGCAAGGAAAAGGTTAAAGAGAGTAGATAACTTATTTCACTTCAACATTGCTAAAATAACATTGTTGAAACGGGGATATGGCTCAGTTGGTAAAGTGCTTGCCTTGAAGGCTCAGAGACACATGTGAGAAAACAATCTGGCCATGTTGTTACACACCTGGGAAAGCAGAGATCACAAAAATACCTGGGCTTTGTTAATCTAGCCTAATGTGTGTGTTCCAGGCAATTGTAAGACACCATCTGAAGAAAAAAAAAGGGGGGGGGGGAGGATGTCCCTGCCTCTACATATTCTAACATACACAGAGATGTAAGAATGTAATGCAAGTATTTTTTATACAAAAAAAAAAAGAACTGTGATATGGTGATTTTAGTAGTGAGATAAGAAGTTGAGGAAAACAAAGAGTCAATAAGAAATAGAAAGGGAAATGAGCCTTTAACTCAAGTCTTGTTGAAGTCAAGTCTTGTTGAAGTCATTGCCAGCTATTATCCAAGGACTGAATCATAATCTATATTGACTGTGAAGGTTATTGAGATATAGGTGGTGTTTTTCATAGAGATCCTTTTTTCAAATAAGAGTGTTAAAATAGTAATGAGCCATTCCTCAAGCCTGAGCATACATGACCTTTCAATGTTGCCTTTTCCCTTTGCCAGATATAAATTTGAAATATTATGAAAAGTCTCACAAAGAAGACTATAAAGTTTAATTTACTATAACAAGTTAACTTCACTGCAACCCCTGGGACCTCGCATTTTTCATTGTTGTCTGCTGTCCCACCTAATCATCTCAGGTGTCTCCCCGTGATTTCATTTACATTCTTTAGTAACTTGTGAAATCAAATTCAGAATCCACCAAAATCATTTTATGGCGATTGTAAGGACACTAAGTGACTTTCCCTCTCTAAGCCCATGTTCATATTTGTGTGTGTCTTATCTTCTCTGTATGCCCCTCATCTTGTTATGTCTATGTTAAATGTGCTTCCTAGAGAAGTCCAGTTCTACTTCATTATAAAATTATTTTCCGCAGTATCATCAGGAATTCCATCTTCACCTGAGGTCCCGACAAAAAGGTTCAGGCTATTGCAGGAATCAACCTGACATCCTGTTGCTACGGAAAGCTATTCCTGAGTCAAATCAGAAAAAAAAATAATAATATTTTAAATGCTTCTGTGTGATTTCATGAATGACGTAGGTATATGACACTGGTAGATCATGTGCCTAAAGTTCTTAAACACAAACGCACATACACACATATACACATGTACACACATACACCACACAAAGAACTAACTACAGAGGTGCTGTGCCTTAACTTCCTTTCTGATGTATCTCAGTCACTTCAGGTAGAATCTTTAGTGATTGATTCTATTTTAAAAGCATACATATTCTGCTTTACATTTGGGTTTGCTTCCAGAAACTTTATTACTTTGTGAACAATAGTAAAAAACTAAGAAAACTATCGTGATAGTCATGAATTGCTACCATAAGAGAAGGTTGGTTATTAATCTTACTTTGTATGGTAAATCAGTAAGTTATTTTATCATTCATCTGATCATTGTCACTAAAGGACAGAAAAGTGGTGAGAATCTGGAGTTGGTTTTCTTTTTGAGACTTTAGCCTTCAAGTAGCTTCTAATATTTCTGCCTTTTTCCTTTCATCATTTGCCAAATAAAATAATTGTATCTAAAAACCTAAGAGTAAACAGCATTTGAAGTTGCCAGAAAAAAATAATTATGAAAAAAAAAAATGAAAGACAATTATATGAGCCTTCAGTAAGTGAAAGTATTTACTCTCTCTAAATAACAACAACATTGAAACCATCAAATAAAATTATAACTGTCTAATATAACCATGAATTAATAGGGAAGAGATGAAGTGCAAAGATTAGAGTGATATTATACCAGGCGTGTATAGCTTTAGAATGGAGTACAAATTTTCACTGAGGTGAAAAAGTTGGTGCCTTCCTTCTAAAAATCCGTAGATAAAATTTCAAGATGATGTAGGGTATACACAGAGAATATTAGGCTATTAAGTTGCCTCTTATTTTGAGCAGTAACAGCATTGATACAGAAGAAGAATATTAGGGTAAGTGCACATCTAAAATATATCACTGCGCTTCAACGTGTGAATTCTGGAAAGAAGAGGCAGCCGAAGAGATGTGAAGTCTTATTCCATGTGTTGGGTAAAGGAAACGGGTATGTGAGCTGTGGGGCAGCACTGTGGCTGGAAAGAATTTGATGGATCTGAAAAGTACTTCCATGAAAATAGTCCTTGAAGAATGCTGAATTTGTTGGCAATACAGGTTGACTGGATTCTGTACTGTGACACTACTTCTCAAGTCTGAGAACTAGGCTTTGGTGGTCAGCTGAGCCTCTAGAAAACCATCCTACATTGTAGTATAAAGTCTTTATGCTCTCATCCAATTTTTTTCTTATTTTTCATCATCAATATCATTATTATTACTATTATTTATTACAAATTATTCACTTTGTATCCCAGCTGTAGCCCCGTCCTTCATCTCCTTCAGGTCCCTCCCTCCCTCTCTCTTCTCCTATGTCTCTCCCCTAATTCACTGATGTCTATCTTGTTTGCCCTTCTGAATGAGGATTAAGCCTCTTCCCTAGGGTTGTTTTTGTTGTTTAGCTTCTTTAGGACTATAGATTTTAAAGTTGGAGTTTTTTGTTGTTCCTCTTGGTAGTGTTCTGCAATGTTGAATGAAAATTGTTTACAGTTTACTTTTTGTGTTACTCTGTTTTATTTTCCTTATCTGTCAGTGATTAGAATCAAAACTGTCAGGAGGGATATAAGGAACAAGTAAGGAAACATTTCTAAACAGCATAGCTGACGGTTCCCAACCTGGCCCTGCTGAATGGAGATCTTTGCTTTCATAGGCCTACAAATGGTTACACAAATGCAATTACACATCAAGTGTCCTGGTTGCCATCAGTTGCTTTGCAATTAAAAGCATCCAAATACCCTCCGAGACAGACTTCATCACAAATAGGACCACACCACACCAGCAACACCAGCAAACAGTCCCAAGAAAGTAATGTTCCCAGGAAGATAACTTACAATAATAGTAGAAGCTTAGTTTGGGTGACCTGCACATTATATTAAATGCAAATCCTGAGGCATTTCAGCTAATTCATGATCATTCTAAAGACATATCTAATAAAGCATTTACTTAATAAATATTCTACATTCTAAATTCCTTTCTGGAGTCTGACTGATTTCAGAGTAATCCATTCTAACCCAAGATGGTAAAGAAGAAAGAGGGGTGAATTTTGGTAGTGGAGAGAATAAGAAGGACACTGAGGGAAGCTGCTTTAGACAAAATGAACAGAGATCAGTTCCTTCAACTTCTTTTGTTACACAGATGCCTAATGGCTGTATCATAGTTTCCCAAGAGTGATACAGGAAGATCAAAGTGCTCTTATGGTATTAGTCAAGTGGCCTTGTCTTACCATTCTTATTGCCACAACAGTGCTCATCGGCATTTCCCAGAAACTCTATAATGGAGTTATCATTCTGTTTACAATTTCCACTTGTAGCATGTATTAATGCTACATGATTTAATATATTTTTTAAATCTCTCAGGATGGTTTTCTGTAGGGTAACTCTTCATGGTTATAATTCACATATGTACCGTCTAGTAAAAACAACATCTAAGAGGTTTTATAATCAACATAGATTCATGAAATGTTGTCTATAAAACATGATCCCAGCTATGCTAACATGACTGTAGAGAAAGAGAAGAAAAAACATAAATCCAAAAGTAATGTTGCTTTTCTATGACTTGTAGTACATAGAGTTTTTATTTATTAATGAACTTTTTATGATTATTTATTTATGGACATTGATAATTTTAAAAATCTTTCTCTGACTCCTTCACACTCTTACTGACCTTGGAGTCACCCCATCATGTAACTAAGAGAAGAAACTGGTTATATACTTGGCGTTGCTTTTTCTGTTTTTCCATAGAACCTATCAAACTTTAACATACTCCACAATTTAATTATTTATATTTGTAATATCTATATAACATGTTGAAGCTTAAGATCTCATAGCTAAGTAAGAGCAGAAACCTCTAAAAGTTAAATTTTTATAATTTTTTGCTACATTAACATTATTTATTTCTAATGGATCATCTTTACCAATAGATTAAGAAATTGATTGTGACTATTTTCCATAGTATACAATTTTCTATAGTATACAATTCTCAGATAAGAATGCTTCAAAAAACAAAAATAAGAACAATAACAAAAAAGAATGCTTCCGTTACAGCATCTACTTCTTGAGTTCAGGATGCTGCTAAAGATGCCCTTGGACTTCATGGTTTGTTTTTTTTGTTTTTTTTTCTCTTTTTTAAGTTAAAAAAACAAAACAAAAACAAATACATTCATGTTTTTCCATTTGCAATGACCTTCTTGGTTTTTACTTTCTTTGAATAAAATTTTTGAATGCCTAAATAATATTAATATTGTTTTATTGTCAATGTAAGAGAAGGGACAAAGTAAATAGTATTTTATGAATTCATTTTGCTTTGTTTAAAGATTAACTTCAGTTTCTAGAGCAATACATACATGGCCTTATTTTAGAGACATTAGAGATTTCTTGGCATGTTCAAACTATAAAAAAATGGTATGATTTCTTATCTACCTTTGTTTGATAACCAAAAAAAAACATCATCAATGTATAGTTATAACTTAATTGAGAAAAGAGTATAAAAGGCCATATAACTAACCATTACAAATGATCTACATTAATGTGGTAGAGTATGTAGTAATGTTTTTTTCCCTTTCTTTCTTTCTTTCTTTCTTTCTTTCTTTCTTTCTTTCTTTCTTTTCTTTTCTGAGAAACAGGTTAAAATGTTTGAGAAGATTCTGGGGATAAACCGAATAATCTCCTTTCTTGCCTCCCCCACCAACTAGTTGTAAAACTTCAGGAAATTTATTTATCATTCTTGTTCTTTGTTTAAATGTAAAACAGTGTTATGTGGATTAAATCTGTGGATATTTACAAATATTTACTCTGAACTATAAAGTATGTGGAAAGTGAGCAAATGGTCAGCAGTGGCCACCTTTCACAGCAGAGTGAAGCAAAGGAGATTGAGTTGGCTTATCTATGAACCATTCTGAGAGTTGCAACTCAACCCATTCATTCACCCCATCGTTCTTTCTGGGCTTTATTTAAGTTTGTTTCCACACACACATACAGCCATTGGCATCATCTAAACATCATAGATATTATTAATAGTGTTTATTTTCTATTCCATTCAGCCCAAAGGATAATTTGCTCTTTTATTCATCACCATATCCCCAGAGACATATAAAGACAAATTCCTGGAATTAGTACCTGCAGGTACTTGTGAAATCAATATAAGTGCATTATGGGCCCCAGAGGGTCACATCATTGTGGCTTGTTCCTAGCCCTGATTTTTATCCCCCAAGATCATCCTTTACGACGGTCATCTGTGTGGAACAGCCTGGTTACTGAGATAACTAAGATCTTGAGCACATGCTCCAGAACACTGAGGAAATCAGGAAAAACACCCCAAGCAGTGGGGCAGCCTGGGTGTCTTGCTCTTCTTCCTTCCTCAACATTTTTTCAGGGCATCTGGTTTTGTGACAAAATTCCATAAAAGCTTGCCACAGCTGTTGAGGACAGCAGCTAAGGGTGAGAACGGTAATACAGTCAGAATGAAATTTGATTTCACTCCACAGTCTTAGACAAGTACTTGAAAGCTGTATTATGGACTATGACAATATTTGGGGGTATCTATTTTAGTCTGAACTTTTCGAAAAACAAACAAACAAACAAACAAACAAACAAACAAACAAAAAAACTCAATCAGAAAGGCTGATTATTTCACCTAAACTGATAGAGTACAGCTTTGTTTTACCCTCATGTCCTGTTTTTTGTTTGTTTTTGTTTTGGGGGTTTTCTCTTTTGCCTTGTTTGTTTGTTTTTAAATCCTTTACTTCATCATGATTCACTCTTGTTTATTGTCTCCCCTCAGCTTTGGACTCTACACTTTAAGAGCTTCTGCCACAATGTCCACATTTTGTGAAAGTTGGTGAAGTGTCAATTTTGAAACTTATCCAAGCAACAAGAAGTGTCCTGCTCTCAGTCCTGGGCCATCTGGCCGCCTTAGTTACAATTTGTGCAGGAAAAAGATCATGTAGTAGACATGAGTCAATACAAGGAAAAAAGGACAGAAATGCTTTGCAAACAGACAGAAACGTGTGCAAACGTATTCCAAGTGCCCAGGCTCTGCTGAGCTCTAAAATGAGGGATTTTTTGCCATTCATAAAGGTGATCTTATTTTTGGTTTGCAGAATGACTTGCTTCGATAATTTACTGTTAATTTACTAATTATTATCATTCCTCTTTATGTTCATTAGAGAAGGAATTGCTTTATTTTTCCCTACTAAGAAAAAGAGGAAAAGTGCAGACATCCAGGTCTTGAAGTCTTACCTCACTGTTGAACAAAACCCAAAAATAATGGATGAGTTGTTCTGCCTGTTTCCCAGATATCTGAGCCTGGTGCTCAGGCCTCTTCTTGCCCAGAGCATACCAAATTGCCCTCCACACATAATGAGAGAAGCAGCATGATATGCTAAACAAATTGCTTTAAAAATAAACAACTTATCGGAGACCAGTAACTTTCTCCTCATTTTATAATGTGTTTCCAACCTTTTCCAATTTCATCTATTTGCTTCTTGTTTAGTACCAGGAAGTCCTGGATCTCTAACATCCAAATAAACCAGATGTGAGGAACACCCACTTAACATAGGAAATGCTTTCGCCGAAACAAACTGACATGAAAGTAGTTGTGCCAAGTTGCTTGAGACACAGCTTCTCTCTCCCCTGGAAAGCATTGTAGCCTCTGGTTTCTTCTCGATAAGATTCTTGCTGTTTATATTTATATTTTACATTTATAAAATACTCTTAACACTTACAAGCAAACTCTGTCATCTTCCCCCACAGTGTAAACACCTTTCTCTGAAAGGCTAAGTTTACCAGTTAACAATCACCACGCTGTTCAGCCTGTGGACTGTTATTTCTTTGCCTTTTGGATTCTTACAATCTGTTTCTTGTAACATGGAAACGAGGTTGTTTTGTCACGTTGAAAGAACTGACAGCTGTAATTACTCCTATCACTGCTGTAGACTCTGTCCCCAACATTCAACATAACACTAAAGAACGCATGAGTCTGCTCAGTGTTTTCAAAGATGAGGAGGGCAATCACACAAGAGAGACAATGAAAACCACATTTTACTCTCTCCAGAAAATGTAGGCCTTAGCAATCAAGTGTATGAGAAGATTTCTTTAAACATGTTAACCCCGCAGAAATATGACTGAAAAGCAGAGACAAATTTGTTTTGTTTTATTATTGTAATTACTTTAGGTTTTTTAATATTTGTAAATCCTGCCTTTTGTATTGATAATTTCAATTGTTTAAAAGTTGTGTTACTTTAAGTATATGTAAGTGCCTGTGTGGGGTACATGTACATAGGGGCAAGGGCTTGTAGAGGTCAAAGTCATTGGGTTTTCCGAAAACTAGACTTAAAGATGCTTTTGAGCCTCAGATGTGTGTGCTGAGATCCAAACCCAGGCCCTCTGCAAGAGCTGTGCATGCTCTTAACCCAGTCTAAACCTCTGAACCATCTCTCCAGCCCCTTCATCAACTTTATTCACAGTTTCCACGAACAAGGCCACCCTGAATATCAAAGCAGATTGCAGTAATAGTGTAATAGAAAATGTTGCTTTTAAGTGTTTTTCCTCTCTCGTTCATAATAACATATATTGTTAACTACCAAAATTGAATAATAATGTACCTTTGGGAAGATTAAATAAAGCAATATATCGGCCAGTACATGATACACAGTAAACATTCATTAAAGGCCACATAATAAATATTTATAATTATGAAAAAAATATTTTATATGTTTCCTAAGGTTAAAAATTTTTCTTTAATAACAGATTATATTATAGTCCCAACATATGAAAGTTTTTTAAACTATTAAAGTTAAAAGAGGTACAAGTTTATCAGCCATACCTTGGAAGAGTTCACATACTACTATGGACTTTATATTCTCTGAAAGACCTCCAATATGGGGTTCAAGCCATGTTCTAATTTCTATTGTTTAATATATACTACAATGAGACATATGCACATTACATGATTAATGTATGCCATTTTAAACTGACTTCAATTATAGTTAATGATATTTTGAAACCACAAAAACCTTCCCAATCTTTACACATGATTTAACACAGATTTTATATAAATTAATGCAATTTTTCCTATTGGAAAATTTTGTCACATACTATATAGGTCAAAGAACAAACATGGACTAATTAAAATTATACTTAGTTCTTTGTGTAAGTAGATGATCCTTTGCTTTGTTCTGTTAGTGAGACTGGTTTAATTTTCAAAATGTAATTTCACTCATTTTAATTAACTTTCAAAAGGCAAATATCTGAAAAACTGAAATAAAACTTTAAGATTATTTGCAACAAAATATTTTAAGAAATTACTTTTTTAGCAATAAACAGAACCTTAATAAGTAACCAAGTTATTCTGCAGCTATCGAGGGCTTCAAGCTTATAGCAATCGGGTGTGGACACATAAAGCCACATTTTGTGATTGCCATTTCTCCACTGTCACCACCATTGCATGTGTGAACTTCGATATGTTGTGTGATTTAATGAAGTTGGCCAAGTGTATAATTTATATTGGGATTAACTATAAGGATGATTGCTAAACATATCAAATAAAGTGCTGCCTTCATTTCATCGTTCTAATATTTTGAATTACGATCGATTTGATTCTTAAAATTTGCCTTGTAAAACTTCACCTAATTTATAGAGTTGACCTGCATGGATCAAGTAATTTAAAATACCTTTATCAGTATTAAACAAAAATAAAAAAATCTGCAGGAACCAAGTCCCAAAAAGTGCTTTCAAAATTGACAGACAGAATGTGTTGTCCCATGCTAGTTGTCACATGCTCACTCGGAATGTGTAAATACTACACGGCCATTGCTGCTCCTCACACATCCCAAAATATTCAGCAGGGAAGGGAACTTTCTCTGTGTGTATGATTTAATTAGTTCACGTATTTAACAAATATTTATTGAGCAGTCACTTTGTTCTGCACCTTTGGGATAAGTCAGGGACCAAAACAGAAAAGTGGGAAAGGGATATGTAATAATACATTATATACACCACAGGGAATATTAGGAAGTAATAAGTGTTAATGAGACAACAGCAGTCAGTGGTGCGGGCAATGTTGAGAAGGGAGGGCCGCTTGGATCACAATGATCAGCACATCCCCACTGAGAGGCTGGCATTTGAGAGGCGCTGAAATGAAGGATGTGGGGGAGGGGATATCATGGCTGCAAGACAGTGGCAGATACATTTGCAGGGAGAGGGAGGAATAATGCTGAAGCTAAGGCACAAAAGAACTGGCCCCTTCAAGGTCAAGATGGAGGGGAGCTGGAAGGGAATTGTCTATGGCTTGGGAGAGCACAATTCACAGGAAGGAGAGGGGAACAGAACAGGCTGGGCTCTATTGGTGATTCTGACAACTTTGGCTTTTACTCAGAGAGAGACAGTAGAAGGTGGAAGATCCTTAGAAAAGCATTTTTGAAAGGAGTGACATAAATTAATATTAAAAAAAAGTCTGTGTGCCTGTAGATATGTGTGTGTGTGTTTCTGTGTGTGTGTGTGTGTGTCCTTGAGGCTGAAGATGTACATGTGTCAAGGTCCGGGTGCAGAGGTCAGAGGACTGTCTTGCATGCTGTTTCTTGCCATCTGCCTTGCCACATTGTGACAGGGCATGTTTATTTCTGGCCTATGGTCCCCCGGGGAATTCTCTTGTTTCACACCTTACCACAGAACTGTTTATAGATGTATGTGACTGCACCCAGCGTGATGTGGATTCAGGGGACAAGAATTCAGTCCTCTCTCTTGAACACTTTACCAAATGAACCATCTCACTCCCTCCCTAATTTAGTGTTTTTACCAGGATCAGTTTTTATTGAGTGCAGATTATAAGTATACTGAGATCAGTGCAGAGGTGGAAGGCTAGAGTTTTACAAGTATTCAGGGGGAAAATGAGATGATAAAAAAATAATAAATTTCTAAATAAACATTTTTAAAGTCAAGATAGCAAGATTTTTCTACCATTGATTGTGAAATGTGAGAGTAAACCTGGACTTCAGAGATGTAGCCCAACCACATGGAACAAGGAGGGCACATATCATGGAAGAAAGGCCCAAAGAAAAGTGTATTGTATGAGATGAAATAGAGAAGATGAGATAGTGAGGAGTCTATTCTTTGGAGAAGCCTACAGAGAGCCATGATAAAACTGCATAATCCCTGGGAAAGAGGCCAGCTATGAAAGCATTAACATACCTGACAGGAGTATCATAGGAACATGAAGAGCATGCATGACAGTGTCTCCTTCATAAGCCCCTCAAACGAAAGCTGAATGTCTGCTGTTAGTACTTTATAATTTGATTGTCCACTTTCACGTTCTAAATGTACACACCAGTTATGGCTCCTGTATTTGTTAGTAGCACTATCGACCTTTTTGTGTTTTAGTAAAGCTCTGCCTTCTTAAATATGTCTAAACATACCATCTATATTTAGATTTTAGCACTGGCCTAACTGGTAGAACTCATAAGTATATTCTATGCATTAACATATAATGAACCTGTGAGCACCATATTGGTATATTCCTATAACCATAAAATGTCCTGATTTTGTAGCATATCACCTTTCATTATTGAAAAAAATAAAAAAAAGACCCAGTAATAAACACATATGGTCTCTCCGAAAAATATAAATGTGATTCTGAGAGTTGAAGCTCCATTGGAAGGACAATGGTGCTAGTTGCAATTTTTTTTTTTTTTTGTGAGTCTAGAAGCATGTGTGCTTTATTAGTCCTTACTGACACTCTCACACTGTGAGCATACCAAGCCTGAGAATTAGTCATAAAAACAGATGATTTCTATCACCATGACACTCTGAATGGTCCTGACCCCAAGTTAAAACATTCATGTTGGAAAGAGTCTGTGGACAGAGAAGGAAGACCTGTGCATTTGGGAGCTTTTCATCACAACCAGAAACAGCACAAGGAGGGTGTCTGAGGTGTGTCAGAGTAGACAGCTGGGAGCATTTCCTTTATTGGGTTGTCTATGTGAGAGTTCCACATGCTGCCTTGTCTCCCATCATTAGTGAGGTTGAGCACAGGGTTGGAGTTGGAAGTAGATAAAGTGGAGAACACATTGAATCAAATCCACATAAATATTATAATGACGATGATTATTTCTCGGACTGAGAGAGAAATAGAGAATGGGGCTCTCCTCTGCTATCTTTATGAATCATTAGTTTCTATCCCCCTTATTGTGTTTAGTTTACTGACAGTATAGTACTGATTAACAAGTTTAAAGTGCCAGACATGTATTTGAAAGGGTATACACCTGAATAACACAAGAGAAAGTGTCAGAATTCATCCAGTTTTCAAGAAGGTAATTATACACAAAAATATGTAACATTTATATGTGTTCAGGCAGAAATAATGTTATGTTTGTGTTAGTCTATTATTTTAGTATCATATGAAGTGAGTAATCTCATGAGAAAATAAACATTAAATTCAAATTGATATTTAGTGTTTATCAGTAACATACAAGTATGAATAAAATTGGTACAAGGAGTTTGGGTTGTTTTCTTTTTTCTCAGTTACAAAATAAAGTTCAAATTCTAAGACTGACAACTCACTATAAAACCTTACTATATATATCCAAAATGAAGTACATGGGTGCCTACTTTTCACCTTTAATTTACTATAATAGTTATAATACCTAATTTAGCCTCTTTAATTTCTTCCTTCAAAACTCAATCTACATTGTTTCTTATCTTATAAATAAATGCAGCATATGTCCCAAAATTTCTATCACACTTTTCTTAAAATCACTGACTATTTTATATCTAGTTTAAAACTCCAAGCATCTGGTAAAAAAAAAAGAATATATGTATATATATATATATATACATATATATATATATATATATATATATATATATATATACACACACACACACATATACACACACACACACACTGCGAAAGCTGCAAACTGTTTGTTATTGCTTTGGCATTCATATCTGTGGGGTCTGTTGTGTGACTACATATAATTTAACTTAGAAAGAGCTTAAATAATTAATTGTGGAAACATCATCAAACCACTAATGTCTTTTAAGAAACACCTTTCCCATGGCAATTTTATCACTGAAACAACCAGGTTTATAACAAAATGTGTATCTGTCCAGCAGTCGTAGATCTTGTAAATCGGTTTCTGGTAAAGGATGAGTTTCAGTGATGCCTCAGATCAAGTCTGTATTCACAAGCCATCTACAATGTTAATTACTTTATTGTAAGAGCAACAGGATAGAAAGATATGCACCTAGCGTTAGTGAGAAGGCTTAAGAACACCTGCTGCTCTTACAAGATCCAGCAGCATGGAAGGCGCTTGCAAACCCTAACTAGAGGCCAAGTGAATCTGATGGCCTCTTCCAGCCTCTACATGTGGAAGACATACATACACATATAGGCACACACATAAAAATGAAAAAAAAATATATATATATACCAATTTTTGCTGTTTCTTAATATATCAGCCACTTTTGCTTAACTTATATCTACACGCAGGTAAATCTACTTTACAAGTAAAGTACCTTAAGCTATTTCTTAGTATTTGAAAAATTTATAAAAATCTGTTCATTTTTTACAGGGTATTTTGTAGTGTCGTTTGTTGGTCTTTTATAAAGTTAATATAGGTAGTGTATCAATAAGTATATGCCAATCATTTAAAGTACATACTAGATTCCGATGAAGGATGTATCACTTGTTTGTGTCTGATATAAATGTCCTTTAATTTTTTTGTGTTTCCAATAAAGGAATTTCATAAAATGACTTATGTTCAAAATATTGATTGCTCCTTCCTCCTGCAGTAGTTTTTAAATTCCTGGCACTGCTTCAGTACATGGAGCTTTTAAGTAAATATTTACAGAAGGAGCAAATAGCTTTGGAGACAGATCTGCTTACAGCCTTTACATTTGAATCTGCAAAATCATGCCAGACATTCCTGGTTTCAGACAAAACTAATATTCCATGAAATACCTTGAGGTATGGAAACTTTGATGATCATTTTGGCATATTTCAGGACTCCTGAGGTGCCATTTGCTTTGCTACTATGTGTGTGTCTTTTACAGCATTCACAGTATAATCTACAATATGATCTCTCTAACTCAGTAACATCAGATCTTGGTACTGATTCCATCAGAACTGTTGGTTTATGATACATTTTAACTCTAATGAAATATGATTTTGTTGTTTACAAAATTTTAGGGTGAATCTGTTTTCTTCTCTTTCTGGGTTGCAGTGTCAGCGCCTTGGTAGCAATTTTTCATACAGTCAAGCTAAGCAGTAGCACACACTTTCTTTAAAGAATGAATGTTTGGGCTGGGGAGAAGGCTGGAGAGAGGGCTCAGCCGTTAAGAGCACTGGGTGCTCTTTCAGACACCTGGGTTCAATTCCCAGTCAGGCACATGGCTGCTCACACATCTGTAATTCAGGTTCCAGAACTTCTGACACCCTCATGCAGATGTACATCCAAGCAAAACACCAGTGCACATAAAGTGAAAATAAATAATAAAAAAGAAATAAAAAAATGAACTAACATTTACACTTTTGTGTGGATGTTGGTTCTCATGATTTAGATATGTTTATTTCATTCAAAATATTCAAAAGTTAAGTAGCTAGTAAGGCAATCATGTGTTAGAAATATTTAAAAAAGAAAAGAAAATATAGTGTTATAAGGAGATAAAAAGAACATGAACTTTGGTAAGTAGGGAAGGAATCAATTTACTTTACTATTTTAAAACAATTTTAGTACTACTTATTTTAAACCAATTATCATATTGCACATACCGTATCTAAAAGCTTTCTTGAACTAAATATGTGAACAATGAAGATGAAGATTTGAAAATTAACCCTATATGTATTTGAGAAAAGAATCCCATGGCAGTTCAGTGTCCAAGTGGGTTACATAATAATGGGAAGAGGGACTGCCTCTGACATAATCTGATTGGCCTGCTCGTTGATCACCTCCCCCTGAGGGGGGAGCAGCCTTACCAGGCCACAGTAGAGGACAATGCAGCCACTTTTGATGAGAACTGATAGACTAAGAAAGGAGAGGAGAACCTCCCCTATCAGTGGACTTGGGGAGTGGCATGCATGCAGAAAGGGGAGGGAGGGTGGGATTAGGAGGAGAGGAGGGAGGGGCTTATGGGGGGATACAAAATGAATAAAGTGTAATTAATAAAAAATTTAAAAAAAGAAAATCATAATAAAGTGGTATACCAAAAAAAAAAAAAAGAATTCTCAGAGAATAGTGATTAATTATATGTGAAAGAAAAGAGCAAATCAAAATTTATTCAAAGGTCTCTACATTAAGTGATTAAGTGGATGCTTAATGTAATAATCTAAGAGAAAGTATACAGAATGAAGAGCAGTTTGACATAAATTTGTGTATTTGAATAAATATTCTTGGAAAAAATATGAAGCTACTGAATAATATAAATTCAGATAAATTCATAAAGAAGTAACCACTAGAGAACGTAGTCCAAATATCTGTTATGAAGATCATCCCTCCTTATTTTAAATACCTTTCACAAGATTTGGTTCAGCTCAAAGAATGTATCTCCCTAAACATTGTAAATGGCCAACAATGACCAACTACTGATGCTTTCATCATTTATGTTGTTAAAGAGAAAAGGGGTTTGTATCTTCATCTCAAGTCTACAGATAAAAGTTTGAAACAGGTTCAACTACTATACAGAATGCCAGACGTGTGCAGTAAGCATTTAACAAAGAACTGTATAATGCAAAATATGAACTAATAATCTTGTGGACTTAAATTAGTGTATCAATATTTTCTCATCATTTTTTTTAGAATGTCCCCAAAATGTTAGATGGTAATTACAGGGGAAATGTTCAATTTAAAAAAAAAAAAACAAGAAAAAAATAAACAAACAAACAAACAAACAAAAACCCCTAAACTTCTCTAGGAAATAGTCTATTAATGCAAAAGATAAACTGAAGACAAGTATATTTGGATATTAGCCCTTTGTCAAGTGTAGGATTGGTGAAGCTCTTTTCCAAATCTGTAGACTGTTGTTTTGTTCTATTGACAGTGTCCTTTGCCTTAGATATTTTGCCTTTGCCCTTTAATCTTAGAGCCTGAGCTACTGGTGTTCTGTTCAGGAAGTTGTCTCCTGTGACAATGAGTTTGAGGTTCTTCTCAACTTTCTTTTCTAATAGATTACTGTACCTAGTGTTATATTGAGGTCTTTGATCCACTTGGATTTGAGTTTTGTGCAGGATCTATTTGCACTTTTTTACGTGTAGACATCCAGTTGGATCAGCACCATTTGTTGAAGATGCTATCTTTTTTTACATTGTATGGTTTTGGCTCCTTTGTCAAAAATCAAGTGACCATAGGTATGTGGGTTTATTTCTGAGTCTTTGACTCAATTCCATTGATCAACCATTCTATTTATATGCTAGTACAATGTAATTTTTATTACTATTGCTCTGTAGTATAGTTTGAAGTAATGGATGGAGATAACATCAGAAGTTCTTTTATTGTATAGGATTGTTTTAGTTATTCTGGGTTTTTGGTTTTTCCATATGAAGTTTAGAATTATTCTTTCAAGGTCTGTAAAGAATAGTGTTGGAATATTGATGGGGATTGCATTGAATCTGCAGGTTGCTTTTAGTAAAATGACCATTTGTACTTGTTAATCCCACTGATCCATGAATATGGAATATCATTCTATCTTCTGATATTTTCTTCAATATCTTTCTTCAGAGAATTGAAGTTCTTACCATACTGATATTTCACTTGCTTGTTTAGAGTTACACCAAGACATTTCTAATTGACTCTGTCTACAATTTTTAGGGTTTTTTTAAATTAATTTTTTATTTTTTTATAATTGCCATTTTTAGAATGCAATTACAGTATAAGATTAATATTGGGGGATAAGTTTTAACTTTTAGTTTATATATTCACCTTTGACCCAAAATGTTCCCTCCCTATAAGAAGTGCAGTGATAAAATGTTAACAGAGGTTGAGAGAATGTCCAAGCCATGACTGGTCCAACCTGAGACCCACCCCATGGTAGAGAGCCAGCCCTTCTTGCTATTAATGATGCTCTGCTGTGCTTGCAGGCAGAAGTCTAGCGTAACTTTCTTCTGAGAAGCCTTATCCATCAGTTGATGGAACAAGATACAAAGACTCACAGCCAACAATAGGCTGAGTTCATGGAATTTTGGGGAAGAGTGTGAGAAAGAATTGAGGGAGCTGGAAGGACCCGGGACACCACAAGAAGAGCTACAGAGTAAACTAACTTGCTCCTATGGGGGTTCACAAAGAACCACCAACCACAGAGCATGTATAGGCTGTACCTAGTCATCCTGTGGGAATAGAGGCCGTAAGCTCTATTCCCATCATGTGGGAATAGAGGACACTGTTGCTTGCCTTTGAATCCCTTTCTTATAGCTGAACTGCCTTGTAGGACCCCGTGAGGGGATGCACTTAGTCCTATTTCTACTTGAGGTGCCAGAGTGGGTTGGTACCTCTTGGGGGTCTCCTCATTTCTGAGAAGGAGAGGGATAAAGATGGGTGAAGTGTGGGAAGGGGCACGGGAGTAGGACTGAGAAGAGATGGGGAAGGGACTGGGATCAGGCTGTAAAGTGATTACATAAGTAAACAAACAAGAATAATTACTAACACTAAATTATATGAAGTCACATATAATTTTTTCTTAAAAACATTAAATTATTTTCTGATGTTTACAAAAATCAAAAGTGTATACAATTTCTTTTGGCAACTGAGTTAACATTTTAAATTGATTTGTAGTTCTACTTGACCTACACTGAAATCAATTTCTAATTCTCAGAGAACAAGTTAAGTACCTTGGCCACCAACTGATGGTTTTATCTATGGTGTATAAACTCAGCTGTGAGGAGGTGAAACACAAGCAGAAGAATGCAGAGCTAAGTGTGTGTAGGCTTTTCCCTAAAAGGCTTATGAAATATCAGCATTTTTTAACACCTGAGGTGAGTGGCTCCAGGAGACTGCTATATCCTATGGTTTTGAATGCAATAAGGCATGAAATTTAGGAATTCCAAGTGTGATTTTTCTGAAGTTAAATGCAATCTTGAATTCTTTCTTTTAAAATATCTGGGGTAGTAAGTACAAGAAAACGAGCAGTGTAGAATTTGATCCAGAAAGCATTAGTATGACAACAGGAAAGACGCTGTCACCCCAGGCTCCACTGCTTGCTGAAGACATGACCTGAGAATACATACACATGCTTTAGTCTTCTGTCTGCGTTGCCTTTAAAACAGATTCCTCATTAAAGTACATAATATTCAAAATATTATATTGTTGTAATCATAGTAAAAATACTACTGCTTTTAATAAAGTGAGATATCTTTATCAATGAACTTCATCACACATTTCCACAGATGGTTTTTGTAGCTTCACACTGTGTAACTTTACTGTCTTTACAACACTCAGGAGACTAGGAATTCTCTATCACATTTAATACAAGTACTACTGTAACAAATCATCACCCAACACACCAGGGAACATGCAGTGACATAATACAGGAATCACTGAATTAGGAATGTTTACCAATACAACTCACAACACCCACAAGATTTCAAACGTATTAGCTCTGAGTAAGTCTGTGTGGCTGTGAGCTTTATTGAGATAACAAGTACGAACCTGGGATGAAATTGATCTTAAGGATGGGCAAGGTTGCTTTGGAAAGACTACCCGGCAACACTGTCTCAGACTCTAGTCCCCGGTTCCTATCTAGACCCTGGAGATATTATATTCTATGTATTTTCTATAAATACCCAGATGAATGGAGATTATTAAAACTTAGAGATTGAAGAAAAAGTCTGGTAGACTTGGTGAGAACTTTAGAACGCCTGTGTTAAACCTTCCAGAGAGGGTGACTGGGGTTTCTAGGGCCCCTTATTCTTTTCAGACTTAGATAACAATCATTTTAACATTAGCTGTTTATACCTTCTCCCTGGTCTCAGGAAAAACATAAAACTTACATTGCCCTGGTTTCCTCTGATTCTGGATGAAAAGGTTGTTAGTCTAGCTTCTTTTTTGAGATATTTTCATTTTGTAAGTTTCTTTTTAATAAAGTGTCATATTTTTACTTAAAAGAAAGAGATGGAAAAGGAGGAGGAGGAAAAAAGGAGAAGGAGGAGGAGGGTTAGGAAGAAAAAAAAAAGAAAAAGAAGAAGATTGCTCTTAAATTATTACATTGCAATTTCCCTGCTGCCTGCATTTTCTTATCTACTACTAATGGCTTCATAGTATTGCTGTTTATGCTGTGAAAAAGAATAAAGCCACAGTTACATTCATTTGAAACTTTGCTTTTCTTAAATTAGGATAAAGAAACACTGTGATATTTTCATAAGGAAAGAAAAGTTATTCTTAGAGCAACTTAGACTCTTTTATATTTGGTTTACCTTTCTTAGTTTACAAGATGATTTTCGTTTCTACTGACTCTTATAAGGGTCTTTCATCTCTTAGTTTCCAAAAACTCGCATTCTCTTTGTTTTATGTCTTTATTTAGAGAGAAACTTGGTTGAAGGAAAAGGGAGAAGGGAAAGGATGTAGAAAGGTGAGAAAAAGTAAGTAAACAGAAATAGGGAGCGGTAATTAGCAACTGGAAAAAGAAGGTTTTGAAATTTAAGGATATTCTTCAGTACCATATACCAAATTCCATTTTATGAAAAACCTGCTGAGATGGTGGATCAAATGGAGGACCTGTTCCGTGAACATCAAAACAAAACAAAACAAAGCCACGAGGGCCTCTCACAGCTGTCGTTTTGATTCCTAACTATCTTTCAATAGCTCCATAGACACTTAACATAGGATATCTTTGACTAATTATTGTATGTTAGCACACCAAATAAAGCCCACAATAATATGATCTCAAAACTTCTCATTACCAATTCCCAGACAATCTTGTACTCTTGGGACTACTTAAATAAAGGCTTCCATAGATTTTTTTTTTAATTCTCTTTCGCTATGACTTAATTCATGGAATTTCTAGTCATTTTATTTTAATACTATTTATATTATCAAGGACAATAGACACCAGATGTACACATTATAAGTATTTATAAATACTGAAGATACCACATGCTGTTCACACTGAACTCCATGATTGCCTAAGACTCTTGATATTTCTAAAAGCAAATTGTCTTAAATTGCTGCTACAGTCCACAAGTTGCCAGTAAATACCTGCTTTCTTTTGCTGTGTGTTTATTGTAAAATTAAAATATATATATATATATATATATATATATATATATATATATATAT
>NW_026585689.1:17486827-17519562 GCF_907164565.1 Psammomys obesus
ACACACACACACACAGAGACACATTAAAATCTTCTTTATTTGTTTTTGGGTTTGTTTGCTTGTTTGTTTTTTGAGACAGTTTTTCTCTGTGTAGTCCTGGCTGTACTAGAACTAACTGTGTAGACTAGGCAGGCCTCAATCTCAGAGATTAGTCTGCGTCTGCCTCCCAAGTGCTAGGATTAAAGGCATGTACCACACAGCCTTATAATATATAAGGTTTATAATATATATTATATATATATGATTATAATTGTATATAGTATAAATTGTATATGTTATCTATTATATATACATAAGTATATAAATCATGAATCGTGTAGTGTTAAATTTATTTTGTAACCCAAATGAAACAGAGCCTAAATTAAAAAGCTGGTAGAAACCTAAGTAGGTAGTGAGGATGAACCTCAACATTATGGATAATGTTCCAGCAGTGAGATTAAAAATGTAGACAACAGCAGAATCACATTGAAAGCAAGATGGGAATCCAGTTGCTATCTACAACCCTAACATCTCAAGGCTCTAAGTATGGCTGTGCCACTTTTTCCCTTCTTGTAGTTGCTGTCTACAAGCAAAAATAAACTTATCTTATTTTACTTTATTACTATATTTCTAAGTGCTTGTTTGTATTCTAATGGTGGAGGGGACAGGGAACATACGGATTTGGGCAGGTGGGGAATTGGAGAGGGCATACAGAGCAGACATTGGTAAAAGGGAAATCATAATAGAGAATACATTGTATAAAATATTTTTTCATTAAAACAAAGATTATGGGGAGAAAGAAAGAGGCTAGAGAGAGTGCTCAGCAGTTACTCTTGCAGAGTATCCGGGTTTGATTCCCAGCATCCACATGACAGTTAAGAACCACGTTTAACTCCAGTTCCAGGGGATCCAATGTCCTTTTATGTACTCTGCATACACTACATGAATTTGATGCACAGATAAACACAGGCAAAATACCATACAACATAACATAAAATGTAAAAACTTAAGTTATAGCATAAAACTTAATTACTATAAAAGGAATGAAATACTTAGTCAATTTTCATAATATCTAGTATATTCCTCTGAAAGGCTCCACCCAACAGAATATTGAAACAGATGCTGAGACTCACAGCCAAACTTTGGGCCAAGTTCAGGGTGACTTATGGAAGGAGGAGTTAGAAGGACCTGGAGAGGACACTCCTGTCCTCTCCTGTCCACAAGAAGACCAACAAGCCAAAAAATCTGGGCCCAGGGGGACTTGCAGAAACTGATGAATCAACCAAGGACATGCATGGAGAGGACATAGACCTCCTGCTCAGCTGTAGCCCATGGCAGCTCAGTCTCCATGTTGATTCCCCAGTAAGAGGAGCAGGAGCTGCCTCTATCATGAACTTGGTTGCCTGCTCTTTAATCACCTCTCCCTGGAGATGCAGTCTTGCCAGGCCACAGTTGAAGAGGATCCAGGCAGTCCTGATTAGTCTTGATAAGCTAGGGTCAGATGCCTGAAGAGGAGGACTCCCCTCTTCAGGCTAGGGGAAGGAGGAGAAGGAGGGTGGGGCTGCGAGGAGATAAGGGAGGGATCTACAATTGGGATATAAAATGAATAAATTGTAAAAAAAATAAAAATAAAAACAAATAAATACAGATCTAGTCTATTAAGGCTCATTGATCTTTTTTCTATATATCATACAATGGAGGTAAAATACTGCGAGAATTAGCAATAGAATACCAAGTGTTATAATGATCATGTACCGACATAATAATTGAAAACATGGATAGTCCTAGAAAAACATTGGATGGTAACGGGTTATACAAATACATGAGATGCTTTTACAGCATCATGACTTTCAGTGTTTTCAGTTCCAATAGCCATCATTTGAGACATAGACTTATATTAAAAGTGTTTCACATTTTTTCCTCTAAAAATTTCCAAATAAATTAATAGCTGGACATGTTAAACTCAATGGAAAAAAACATATAATTAAAGAAGAAAAAGAGCAGAAAATATTTTCAATACAAAATACTTCTGGATGTATTACTTTTTATAAATATTCATTAAAATTCAGTGTTACAATGAGATTGAAGCTGCTTTTCTCTGTATGTGTATGATGTACGTGTATGACTTTTTATGTCACATATACATATAAATATATGAAGGCTTGAAAACAGTGATTAATCTACATATACTCTCTACAAATATTAAAGGAAAAGAAGATCATTACACAGCAAGGCAAAACATTTAGTTAAATACAATGCTTGACATGTATTCCAACAAGTCAATTTTTTTTCCGACAGGGATTGTTTGGATAGCCCTGGCTGTCTTGGGCCTGGTGAAATTAAATTTAATTTGAATTAAATTTAATATGAATGTTATTTTAATTTTATCATTTTAGGTGGTGTGTGTGTGTGTGTGTGTGTGTGCATTGTGTGTGCCACGGCAAGTGAGTAGAGGTTAGAAGACAGCATGCTGAAGTAGGCAGTTCTCTATCTCCAATATTTGAGTCCAGAGATTGAACTCTGGTTGCCAAGTATGGCAACAGGGATCATCACTCACCAACCATCTCAATGCCTACACAGGTGTTTCTTTTTATTAATTTTTTTATATATTAATTACAGTTTATTCATTTTGTATCCCAGCTGTAACCCCCTCCCGCACTCCATCCACATCCCACCCTCCCGTCTCTCATCTCCTCCAAAGCCCCTCTCCAAGTCTACTGAGAGGGGAGGTCCTCCTCTCCTTCCATCTGACCCTAGTCTATCAAGTCTCATCAGGACTGGCATCATTGTCCTCCTCTGTGGCCTGGTAAGGCTCCTCCTCCCTCAGGGGGAGGTGATCAAACAGCCAGCCATTGAGTTCATGTCAGACATTCCTGTTACCCTTACAAGAGAACCCACTTGGATACTGAGCTGCCTTGATCATCCTGAGTGAAATATCCCAGAAACAGAAAGACACACATGGTATATACTCACTTATAAGTGGATATTAGGCATATAGGATAAACATACTAAAATCTGTACACCTAAAAAAGCTAAGCAAGAAAGAGGACCCTAGGTAGGAGGATCAGTCTTTACTCAGAAAGAAAAACGGGATCAACATCGAAGGAAGGAGAAAGCAGGAAGCAGGACAGTAGCTTACCACAGAGGGCCTCTGACTCTACCTAGCAGTGTACCAAAGCAGATGCTGAGACTCATAACCAACCTTTGGGCAAAGTGCAGGGAATCTTAGGAAAGAAGGGTAAGATAGAAAGACCTGGAGGGGACTGGAACTCCACAAGGAGAACAACAGAACCAAAAAATCTGGACAAAAGGGTCTTTCCAGAGACTGATACTCCAAACAAGGACCATTTATGGATATTACCTAGAACCTCTGCTCAGATGTACACAGGTCATTTTTAACTCCTTAAGGATGTATGTGTGAGTGTGTGTGCATATTTGTGTATGTTTCTGTGCATGTACGTGTGCATGTGTGTGTGTAATGAAATAACTGTGATCATAAAATAAATCTGATTTTGCACATGGTAACAAAGCTTGGAGTAAAAATAGTTACTGGTGGAAAGAAAAATATTAGCAATAAGAGAAACTTGAGAAGCAAAAATTTGGCACTGAAATAAATTTTTAAGCTATTTAAGATTCTATGGAAGATAACAGATTCATAAAACATTTGAGTATTCAAAAATAAAATGGTAAATTATTGGAATTCAATTTTTAAAATTTTATTATTAATAAATACTAGGTGAGAATATTGGAGCACAAATTAATTTCTTAAAAATTGAGATTAAATAAAACAACACAAGTCAGTTACAGGTTTCCTTTATTTGAAATTCCAGTTCTATATACGAAAGCAGAAAAAAGCAAGATGTTGTATTTTAAAACGAGCAATGTTTGAAAAATTCTAATCCAGTCTTCCCCAATCTAAATAGTTTTGATACAGAGATGATGATTCACCCAGAAATTATAATTTTAGCAGTGCGTGAAAGAATGAATTCTATTTTTACAGCACTAAAAATATAACATTTTAATTTTCATAAATTAAATGTTTCTAGAACCCAGGTTTGATCATTTCTAACATTATCCATAGCCTACCTTATTTCATGGTGCCTTTTGTTTCAAGGAAAGTTTCCTCAGCTGTAAAACTTTGTCAGAGTTTTAATTTGACCAGCGTACTATTGAAAGTGACAGATCTGAAGCAGAGGCAAGACAGACGACTTCCAAGTGACCAACAATCACATATCATATGTGTCACAAATTTGATTTTTCTGGATCAGCTCTTGAGCTGTGATTCACAAAGGAAACTCCCAGGTGGTTGCTGCTGACACTCCATTGTCGAAATATTTTTTCTGCATTTCAAACCTCATCAACAAAGTGAAAGTAAGAAAACCAGGAGACCTAGGTATTCTGACTTCACAGATTCAGAAATATTATAATTCTGTGAGTCAACACAAATTCCACTGTCTTGGGAAACAGTAGAGATTGCTTGTCTTATGCACACTTATTCTTTATTCTTTATAGTTTTGTTTTCATTTTAAGCATTCACAATTCTTTAGCAAAAGGGAATTTATTTTTCAGTATTTTAATTTCATTATAAATTTCAAAATAGGATCAACTTCAGCTGATTTTGTTTCCAACTGTCTTGCAATACATAGGCTTAAATTAATTAAGTATATCTTCTAGTAAAGCAGTTAATGCAATTAAGGAAATACAATAAACAGAGATTATACAAAGATTATAGGACAGGATATTTCATAGAAAATAAAACCTCTGCTTGTAGGATGCCTTTAATTTGAAAGTAGAACAAATACTAAGAAAACAGCTTTCACAAAGATATCGCTTTGAAATTCTGTGGGTCAAGAATGTGGGATTCCAGACTGATTTTGTGGATCTATTCGGGTTCTGAAGATGCTCCCGAGACTCAGGCTTCACGGGGAGGATTGACAGAGTTGTACCTCTCTGCATTACCCTGTGTTGGGAAGAAACCCTTTCTCAGAAGTGCCTGATGTTCTGCTCCTGTGACATTGATTGGCCTTATTCCTTCCTGCTAAACTCAGTCTCTATCGCGGCAACTATCATTTCTGAGAATAGCTCTCAGATAAGTTAACATGAACCAATGAATTGGCCAGTTCCCAGAGGCACATGAGAGTGTGAAACCTGTAGAATCGCTTTATTTTAGAGGACAGAAGAAATCAGGGAATTGGTATCAGATACTCAACAGGTTAACAGGCTGATCTTCAATTTGCCATTTTTTTAATTGCATTGACATTATTGCTAAGTCACTAGTGAAACCTAAAGAAATCTTAATTTTGTAGTTAGCAATGTTGATAGGTCCTCATTTCTGCAAACTCTTCATCACTTGTTTTCAGAGTATATTCCTCCTAAGATCCTAGACCCAGTCAGTCCACATTCTCTCCCACATTTGAGTTTCTTTCAAACACTGCTCATGGTTCCTTCCTGATTATCTGATCATAAAGTCTATACAAAGTGAAAACACCCAAGCTTCACTTGCCTTGAATTTTTCTTCTGTTTTGATACAGAAATGAAGCATATTTGCTTAGTAGACTGACTTTTGCATCAGTCATTTTTAACTATGGATTCACTGATAAGTAAAAGTTTTGAGGGTTATATTGCACATATATATGTATATATATATATATATATATATATATATATATATATATATATATATATATGTCGACATATATTTGTGTCTAAGTGTGTTAAGATGTTCTAAAGGAAAGAAATAAACAATTGTAGAATTACTTTTTGAAAGTGCTGGCTACGATTAAAATGCAGGATTCAAGTACTGTAGTTCATGGAAAGGTAATTGCTTGTATCTAGTTTATAAACTAAATAGTGCCAGGCACTATGTAAAACTAAACCTTTCATTGCATTATAATTCATAATTTTTACAAATAAGTCCAAGATTCAACTTCATAACTAGTTTAATGATTTTTGTGTACAGAAAATCTATATTGTTATAACCACACATAGGTCTTTGAAAAAAAATTAGCACAAGCCTAATAATATAGGCAGCATTTATTTCTGTGTTTTTAAATATTTGTTTCGTTTTTAATCATCTTTCTCTCTCTCCCTCTTTTTCTACCTCTCTCCCTCCCTCCTTCTCTCTTTCTTTCTATGTGTGTGTGTATATGTGCCATATATTTGTGGCTGTAGGTAGAGGCAAGATACATTGTATTCCGGAGAGCTGGAGTCACAGGCAGTTGCAAGAGCCCTGGCTTGGGTACTAGAACTCTACCTTATATCCACCAGAAGAATAACACTCACTCTTAACCACTTGAGCCATTTATAAAGTTCCAGTATTCCTCCGTTGAGGGACATCTGGGTTTTTTCCAGATTCTCGCTATTACTAATGGAGTTGCTACAAACATGGTTGAGCAAATGTCTTATTGAATGGTGGGGTATCTTTTGGGTATATACCTAGGAGTGGTATAGCTGGATCTTCAGGTAGCATGATTCCTAATTTTCTGCGGAAGTGCCAGATTGATTTCCAAAGTGGTTGTACTAGGTTACACTCCCACCAGCAATGGAGGAGGGTTCCCCTTTATCCACATCCTCTCCACTGGGCATCACCCCTTGAGTTTTTGATCTTAGCCATTCTGATGGGTATAAGGTGAAATCTCAGGGCTATTTTGATATACTTTTTCCGAATGACTAAGGACATTGAGCATTTCTTTAAGGGTTTCTCTGCCATTCTATATTCCTCTGTTGAGAATTCTATGTTTAGTTCTGTACCCCATTTTTTTTAACAGAAAGTGTGGTATATTTACACAATGGAATACTACTCGGCAATTAAAAACGAGGAAATCATGAAATTTGCAGGCATATGGTGGGAACTAGAAAAGATCATCCTGATGAGATAACCCAAAGGCAGAACGACACATGAAATATACTCATTCATAAGTGGATATTATCCATATAATATAGAATAAACATACTAAAATCTATAGCCCTAAAGGAGATAAGCAACAAGGAGGACCCTAGGCAAGATGCTTAATCCTAAAGGAGAAGGGCAAACAGGATAGACATAGGAAGTAGGAGAAGACAAAGAAAGAAACCTTCCACAGAGGACATCTGAAAGACTCTACCCACCAGGGTATCGAAGGAAATATTGAGACTCATAGCCAAAGTTTAGGCAGAGTACTGGAATCCTTATGGAAGAAGGGGGAGACAGAAAGACCTGGAGAGGTAAGGAACTAAACAAGGAGAACAACAAAGTCAAAATTCCTGGGCCCAGGGAGTCCTGCAGAGACCAATACTCCAACTAAGGACCATGCATGGAGAGGACTAGACCCCCTGTTCAAAGGAAGCCCATAGGCTGCTCAGTTTCCAAGTAGGTTTCCTAGTAAGGGGTACAAAGGGCATCTCTGACATGAATTCAGTGGCAGGCCCTCTGATCACTTCCCATTGGGGTGCAGCCTTTCTAGGACACAGAGGAAGATGATACAACCAGCCTTGATGAGACCTTCAGGTAGAAGGGGAGAAGGTCCTTCCCTATAAGGGGACTAGGGAAAGAGCATAGAGGGAGAATAGGGAGGGTGGATGGGACTGGGAGGAGACAATGGAAGGGGCTGCAGTGAATATTGTAATAAAAAATATATAAATTAATTAAAAAAATAAAGTTCCAGTATTCTGTTTTATAAAGTACATTTTTATAAGATGGAAATATTCTCATAAGAAAATGATAAAGGCTAATGTCAAATTATAGATATTAATATCCAAATATGAATACATGTTTGGGAAAATGAAAGGTGAGAAACAGAAATAAAATACATGAAGGAATGAACTGTGTGTGGATGCTCTCCCAGAATAGTTTAAAGAAACTTTAGAAAGCTCTGGTGATACATGCATGCCCTCCAGAAAGTAATTTCAAGTTTAAAATGAGTTATTTGCTTTTTAAATTTTACATTTCAGGACACTTGGGGTTTGTGACAGTAGTACAAGTGAGCTTAAGAAACAGCTGACACACTCTTTCTTGTCTCTTTAGTTACGATATGCAGCTCTTGAGGGCATGTCACACTAATCTCCTAAGCATGGATTTCTCAACTTTGGAGCTGTCATTTTTGTTATGAGGGATGCCATGTTCATGGCACAGTTTACAGCAGGACTCCTGGCTTCTTCCACAAATGCCTGTACTGCCCCTTTCTTCCAGTATGCCAATCTCTGCAAATATTGCCAAATGTTCCTGTGATATGAAAGCAAAATTACCTCCCTTCCTCATCTCTTCATCAATTGTTGTAAATTGATTAAGTATGATTTTGAATGATACCAATATGCTAAACTATTTCGCCTTATTAGTTTTCTCTGAAGGCTAAACTCATTTCACGGAGGCAGTACAATGAGGTTCACCCTTATCTACAAGAGTTAATTAGTTAAAATAAGACATTGGGAGTTGTTTCAACTTTATTTATTGAAAGCTATATTTCAGATAAAAAGCTTTCAATAATTTTTGACAATTGTTTTCTTAATAAGCAATTAGAAATACAAAATGATTCTGTCTTTATTGAAGAGGGAGGGAAATATTAGTAAGCAGACAAATGACAAATAACAATAATATCTATTCTAGAAGAAGAAGCAAGAAGATTGTTGAATTCAAGATCTGATTGGGCAAGACAGACTGATGCAAGGTATGTAGTGGGACTTTGTCTCAAAATCTCAAAAATAACATAGAGCAGAATAAAGTAAGACGCTGGACGTTGAACTCAGGCCTACACACACACACACAAACTTGTACACATGTAAATGCCACACTTCATAGACATATACATACAAACATTCACCAACAAATGCACACACACAAATATGTAAAAACAAAAACAGAAAAAAAAATTCTCTCCATTTTTTTTTTTTTTTTGGCCTGAAAATTATGTGATACACTTCAAGCCACTGACCTGAAGTTTTAAATATCTGAAAGTAGAAAATCATGTTTGCAAGATCAACAGAGGGAATAAAATGAAAAAAAGAAAATCACTGAGGGAACCTGTATTCCTCTGCACTAAGACAGAGGAAACTGAAAAGCGTACACTGAGGAAAAGAAAGAGGAAACCTAGTCCAAAAGCAACAACAACAACAACAACAAAAAAGCAGAAATTAAGACAGATACTTTTCCTCAAGTTTGTGCTTAACAATCAAGTGAGATTAGAGCATGCTGAGATACAGAGTCTGATACTGGAAGTCTGAGGCAATACTGATAACTTCCATTTTCAATTATCCTTATTAGCTGATAATGTTGATTGACCTGCCACACCTTTTATTATAGGATTTTATACTCTACCCTCAACACTCAACCGATAACTGAACATACACAACCCTAACTTATTTTATCATAAAGTCATTGAGATTAACAATGTTTTTTTTTAAATTAAACAATCAAAGAATAAAATAATCTCTTTACCCTAATTCTTAATATGTGGAAATCTTTTATCTTTTTCAAAAGGAAAACATATGGTAGAGTGTTGTTTTGGTCTACAAATTAATTTTAAGTGTTTAAGAAAATAGCTGCATATGTACGTATATGTGTTAGTAAAATTGTCAGTATGGAATTCATATTTCTTACATACTTAAATAGTTGGCTTCCACAATATATCATTGACATAATGGAAAAAAAAACCTCAAAAATATAAAAGCAAATTTATATATAACTTTTAGCTAAGTAGTAATATAAAAGTTCTCCAGCTCAGTCCTGAGTTTTGATTTATTTTTCTGACAATCCAAGCTGTGTTTTATCCCAATTATTTAATTCCTTTACACCTAGGGGAAAGGCAATTCCTGGCTTATTTCATTCTCTCCCTTCCAAAGCAACATGGAAGGTTTGATGATGGGTTTTGGCATTTTGTCAACGTCAAGGTGTGCCAGAAAGAAAAGCAGATACGAAGGTGACAGATGGATGAAGTATCCTTGACAGAAAACATCCCTTTGTGAAGGGACAGTTGATAGTTCTGTGTAAGTCAGTATGTTTAGGCATCCAAATTTAAAGATGGCTACCAACAGTAAATTACAGTAATTAAAATCACTTTTAAAAGATTACAACCACAGAAAGAAAAAAAACATATACATGTGTTCCTATAAGAAACATTTAAAACTGTTTACATTACATTCAAGCTATGCTCACAAAGAAAGTATGCTTAAACATTTATTACAGTTTGAGAGGCATAAGAATTTTCCAAAATACAAATTTTCCAAATGTATGATCCCGTTTTTGCCAAAAAATAAATAAATAAAATTTCTTAAATAAAATTGTCATTATGAACATGTGAGGCACCAAAAGCCATACACCTTGGTAAACTGTGCTTGAATTGGTAAAGTCTAAAATTTATATAAAAGGTTCAGAAGTTAAGGCAGTACTGTTTTTTTTCCTTTTCTTTTTTTTTTCTAAGTTCTTTATTAATTACACTTTATTCACTTTGTATCCCCCCTGTGGTTCCCTCCCTCTTCCTGTCCCAATCCCTCTCTTCCTCCACCCTTTGCATGCATGCCCCTCCCCAAGTCTACTGATTTAATATCTAAATAAAATGCAGCTTTAAAAGCATCTGGACAGGTGAAAGATAATCAAAATATTGAGGAGAACATATGCTTCCACAGCTGAATAATGATTTCTTTTATACTTAAGCTTCTCATCATGTTTGATTTTTAAGGCTATAACTTGGAAAAATACCATTACCAAAAATGCGCTTTGATCATAATGTGAAATTTTAAAAAGCCTTGTCAAAACATTTATCTTCCCCCTATCAGTAAAAAATTAAATAACTACATTTAGATTACCTATAAAATGCCAATAATAGTTTATCACTCCAGTACAGCCAGCACTCTGACATTTTCAGTAGTTGCCTGCATTGGATATCAACATTAAATTGTGCTGGTACATAAACAGACAGACTTATCAATATAATTTTTCATCAGTACAGAGCTTTCATCAGAAAATAACAAAGAATAGTCTTTACTCTCTCTGAAAGAGGCAAAAGGCAACATCACACTCATTTCAATGGACTGTTTAACTCACCCCGTGCGATGGGTAGGAGATCCAGCCCAGTTCGCCTTGAATTGTTTTTGAGTCTAGTAGATTAACTGCAAGAAAAGACAAGTACATAAGGAATGTAAGTACAACAAATTATTTTTATTGTTTCTTCTAACAATGTCTGTTTTGACTAGTTCTGTCTAATAAACACTACTGTTCTTTTTGTTAGAAATACATGGTAAACAGAACGAGCAAGCTACAAATAACTGTAGAGCGAGTTAGTGACTCAAAATTGGTCTTTTAAATTTGTACGTTTAGTACACATTATCCATCAAACAGTGATTCATTCTGACACAGTGATACTTTTGCAGGGGAAACAATAGAAATGCAAAATAAGTTAAGACAATAATTGCAACATGAAAATAACTGCAAAGAAACGAATTTGAATCACCAAAGGTTACATAAACTAAGCATCTATTATTAATGTGAACCTGAGCAAGCAGTCAATAAATGAGAATTATATTTTAAAAATCTAAAATATGTCCGTGTTAAAACACAATGTTGGGGGTTGGAGAGATGATTCAGAGGTTAAGAGCACTGGGTGATCTTCCAGAGGTCCCAAGTTCCATTCCCAGCAACAATACCCAGTTCCATTCCCAGCTCACAACCATCTATAATGAGATCTTGTACCCTCTTCTGGAAGGCAGGCTTACATGCAGATAGAACACTCTACATTTAATAAATGAATAAATCATTTTTTTAAACCTACAACATTAATACCCACAATGTAAACCGCACACCCATGTGGTTGCTGGTCTGAAAAATGTACTACACTCTTTCAAAATCCCAATTAAATTGTCTCAAAGGAAACTAAAACTGTGCAACATATTAAGAAAGGAAGCATATATCAAAAATTACTAAACACTTCAAGGAACATTCCTACACGGTCTGCTAGACAATCAAATACAATAAGTGTCTCTAAAACTCTTGACCATTTTAACTAAAATTACAAAACCTGAAATTGAATTCTCGCCTTTATAAATGAAGAAAAAACACAAATTTAATCCGTTTCATTTTTAATAGTTAAAAATAACAAATAAAAAATAATAATAGGGTTCTGAATTAGTCATATTACACTACTAACTATATACCTAAACTGTCTCCAGTATGTGTAAGTTAGCGTGCAAGTGTTCAAATGAAATTTTACCATCTGAGATGACAACATTCCCCTAAGAACCATAGACCACCTAAAAAAACTCCAACAATCAGCATGAGAAGCCCTCTTTTGAGTTGCTTGTCAGAGTTGTTCAAAAAAACTCCTAAATTATGGGCTATTGGTACTGTTGTTTGTTTCTCCTCAGAGGTGGAAGGTAATCTCTACTATTGCTGAAAATATCATACACTTAAGAACCAGGGCACAGATGCCCCTGGGTTAGACCTTACGTGAAAGCTTTCTCCTTGAAGAATGTTTTTTATGTTAGCAAATGGAGACATGTAAGATTCTAAAGGAGGGAAGCAACCAACAATACTATCTAGCTATAAGCCTATGAATCACAATGACAAAGCACGACACAGAAATCCTAAGGGTGTGGTAATGTCATGCATACCTTGAAGGTAGCCACCAGCTCTCCAACTGGTCTTCACTAAAAAAAAAAAAAAAAAAAAAAAAAAAAAAATTCTTGGCTGGCATTGGAAACCTAGCCAGCTGCTATCTGGGGCTATCCAGGACTAGCGAAGTCATGGATTTTGGAGAAGAATCTATAACCCTCACTTTACTAAACTAGAATAATTCATAAATACATTCTAAATATCTGTCCTTATGCCCACCAGATAAGTGTAGTAATTACTGCTTGTCAAGGAAACAACTCTGCAAAATATGGATACTTTTACAAAATAAAAAACAAACAAGCAAACAAAAAAACCCAACCACTCAAAATGTAGTTATTCTGAAGTCCAATCCCAGCTCATACATCTACAACACAGCTCCTGCACCTGAGGCTGAAGGATAATAGCTGATGTTAATGAGGGAAAGGACCAGACTAATCACATCTGCACTTGGATTCTGCTCAAAGAACAGCTAATCCAGAATGAATAATAATACCACAAAGTCAATTAGGTAAGTGTGTGGATTCATTACAATATTTGTACCTCCTCGTAAACTGCATTTTTGGTGTAGTTAATTTATGGTGAGTTCAGAAAATAACACTATTACTCACAATTTTGATCCTGTTATCTACCAAACATTTAATTTTGTCAGCCATGATCATCTTACAATATTACGGTACTAATCCCATCATATTAATATACTTTGAATGACTATGAGTTTATAACAAGCTTTGGAGACAGTGTTCTTGTAAAATTACTACACGGAACAGATCCTCTTTGACTTCTGAATTGTATTTATAATCAACCGTCAACACATGACCTAATAGTGGAGACTAGCTGACATCAAAACCCTTTTTTAAAGTTCTTAATTTAAGTTTATATGGTGTCTCTTGTTTGTATCCGAATGAGAACAACACAGTCCCAAGAATCATAAACACTTTAAAGTTAATTGCTGAATTGGTAATTCCATAACAAATCTCCAGTTACATGCAAGTAGTCCTTTTACAGTGACTACTCCGCATTCAGTACATACTCTTCCTGAGATAATAGATGAAGTCAGGGAGGGGATAAGTATGTGAGGTCAAACCTGTGTGGGAGTTTTCTGGAGCATCTTGCCTAAATCTCAGATGGAACATGATGTTCTAATTACCATATTTCTATAGGTAAGAACCTTGGGTATTGATACTTTCTCCTCTTAAAATACATGAAGATCCTGTAATTTCCTCTCCATTGTTACCAACATTCAAATGCCAGCGGAAGGAGTTATCTGAATTGTCTTGTAAAAGTGCCACATTATAGTCTGAGCTTAAACACAGCTTGTAAGAGGGAAGGATTATTTCCATTTCTAGAAAACTTAAATTCAAATTTGATTTTTAATGAAGAATTAGGGAATTGTTCCTGCAAATTGTGAGGGTCTGTGAATTATTTAACTCTCTATTGTCTGCCTCATGTCAGTTAATTTACAAAAGATGTGAGTTACTCTTTAACACATTTCAAATTCCAATGAATTGATTTTCATATATTTTCCTGGGTCATATGAAACACTATTTTAATAATGACAGAATATTTTCTACTCAAAAAGCTATATGGCATATGTTAACCTTTTTATTTTAAATAATCTCTTGTAATCTTTTTTTTAATTTTTTTTATTAATTACACTTTATTCATTTTGTATCCCCCCCATAAACCCCTCCCTCCTCCCCTCCCGATCCCACCCTCCCTCCCCTTTCTGCATGCATGCCACTCCCCAAGTCCACTGATAGGGGAGGTTCTCCTCTTCTTTCTCATCTTAGTCTATCAGTTCTCATCAAAAGTGGCTGCATTGTCCTCTACTGTGGCCTGATAAGGCTGTTCCCCCCTCAGGGGGAAGTGATCAACAAGCAGGCCAATCAGATTATGTCAGAGGCAGTCCCTCTTCCCATTACTATGTAACCCACTTGGACACTGAACTGCCATGGGCTATACCTGTGCAGGGGTTCCAGGTCATCTCCATGAATAGTCCTTGGTTGGAGTATGAGTCTCTGGGAAGTTCCCTGTGTTCAAATTATCTTGTTCTGTTGCTCTCCTTGTGGAGTTCCCGTCCCCTCCAGCTCTTACTATTTCCCACTTCTTACATAGAATTCCATTCACTCTGCCCATCAGTTGGCCATCAGGCTCAGCATCTTTTTTTTTTTTTTTTTTTTTTTATACAGTGTTCTGTCTGCATGTGTGACAACAGGCCAGAAGAGGGCACCAGATTTCATTATAGGTGGTCATGAGCCACCATGTGGTTGCTGGGAATTGAACTCAGGACCTTTGGAAGAGCCACATCTCCAGCTCCTTACCTTAACTTTTAAAACTGAGATATTTTAAAATTGGAAACATTTTCAATGTTAAGATTCTATGTTAGTGAGGTTTTGGCAATAAATTTTTATTTGGAAATTACTGTTCTAAGTCTAGAAGTCCGTAGTTTTGTATTTAAACATATTTACCACCTGTAGTTTTACCACTTTTAAATAGAGGTATATGGATAGGCAACGGGGCTTACGTTCTTGAGATGGGTCGGCAACTCTCCAGCTTGGGCTTCACTCTTACGTGAGATCTGGTAGACCCAAGAAAGTGTGGTATTTAATGGAAATTCCCATGTTGGAATTTCTTAATTAGTTGGAAATTAGTCCAATTAGAGTAAATGTACTCAAGTTGGTTATAAGAAATTCTGCCGAAGGTTTGGTTATGAGTCTTAGCAGACTTTGATACACTGGAAGGTAGAGTCTTTCAGAGGCCCTCTGCGGTAGGCTCCTGTCCTGTTACCTGTTTCCTTTACGTCCAATGCACATCCTATTTGTCTTTCTAAGTGAGGATTGATCATCTTACCCTGGGTCCTCTTTCTTGTTTATCTTCTTTAGGTGTATATATTTCAGTATATTTACCCTATCTTATAGGTCTATATAAGTGAGTATATACCATGTGTGTCTTTCTCCTTCTGGGATAACCAAACCTTTGGCAGAGTGCAGGGAAACATATGAAAGAAGGGGGAGTTAGTGTGATGTGGAAAGGTTAGGAGCTCCACAAGGACCAAATATATCTGGGTACAGGGGTCTTTTCTGAGACTGATATTCCACCAAGGACCGTGTAAGGATATAACCTAGAACCTCTGCACGGATGTAGCCTGTGGTAGCTCAGTAACCAATTGGTTTTCCATAGTAAGGGGAACAGGGACTATTTCTGACAGGAACTCAATGGCAGGCTCTTTGATCTCTCCACCCCTCAAGGGAGGAGCAGCCCTGCTAGGCCACAGAGGAGGACTTTTCAGCCAGTCCTGAAGATGCCTTATAAAACAGGGTCAGATGAAAGGGGAGGGAGTTCTCCCTAATCAGTGGACTTGGAAAGGAGCAGGGAGGAGATGAGGGAGGGAGGGTGAGTTTGGAAGGGAATGAGGGAGCGGAGCGGTATACAGAGTTAATAAAATGGAACTGATAAGAAAAATTTAAAATAAAATAAAATAAAAAATAAATTCTGGCCCATGTCAGCTCAGTATCCAAGTGGGTTCCCTAATAAGGGGAACGTGAACTGTCTCTGACATAAGTGGCTGGCTCTTTGATCACCTCCTCCTGAGGGGTGAGCAGCCTTGCCAGGTCACAGAGGAGGACCGTGCAGCCAATCCTGATGAAACCTGATAGGCTAGGGTCAGAGGGAAAGGGAGGAGAACCTCCCCTGCCAGTGGACTGGGGGAGGGGCATGAAGGAGATGAGGGAAGGAGGATGTGATTGGGAGGGAATGAAGGAGGGCATTACAGCTGGGATACAAGGTGACCAAACTGTAATTAATATTAAAAAATTAATTAAAAATAAAAATAAATAAAATGAAAAAAAAAAGAAATTCTGGAAAGGGGGAAACCTCCCTGTCATTCTTTCCACTAATTTTTACTGTCACTTTTTTCATTACATTGCATAGTTGAATTATAGCCATCATTCTTTTTTCTTTTCTTTTTTTTTTTTTTGTCCTCTCTCACAACAAAAAGATTAAATCCAAATTTCCTTCTTTACTGGAGATGTATCTTGGTGGAGGTTGCCTAATGCCCAAGAGCTGATCCTCAACATTATAAACAAGTTCATTTACTATGATATCACAAAGAACTGTCTGCATCAAGAATTGTCTCTATTTTCTCTTATCATTAATAGAAACACATTACATTTCTTATAAAAAACTCACTTTATTGACTTTTTGTTTTGCAGTACTGTAGATTGCCAAGCCTCACACAAGCTAAGGAAGTATTCTGCCTCCGAGCTTCATTCCAAGGCTCAAACATGAAGGTTAGAATCAAAAGTTAAAACAAATGTTGTCAGATGTGTAGATGACCAACATCTCCTGAAATAAATCTCTTGAGGTACTACTCTTAAAAAAAAAAAAAATCCATGAATATGTTAACTTTTTTCAAGGACTTTCTAATATCTGATTCAGAATGGCTTCTTGCCCACTTACAAAGACTGGCACCTAATCTGATATTCACAGCTAGACATATTGCTTAAGCACTACTATGTACAAACAGTGTTAAAATTTGTAAAAATTAAACGGTACATGCTCTTTCTGAAGCATATCTTTTCAATTACTGCATCAATACACTTTGTGGTGATATAATGGTTTCATTTCATGAAAATATTGAGTTATTTATAATTATCAAATAATCATTTCAAAGTGAACATCCATTTATAATAGCTAAAGAATTTCAGATCCCTCTAATAATAGACATATTTTCTTGTAAAGCCTTCACTTATAATCAGCCTTTCTAGCCAGTACAAATACCTATAAAGTCACTGCAACTGAAGGCAAGGCTATCCTTTCACTACCTTTGCTTTGACTAAAGAGTAATGACTTTCTCTTTTGCTCATATCATCACCTCAGTTACATAAGCCACATTTCTTACACACTTATCTTTATCATTTTCATCACTTCCTATTACGATAAAGAACACAGCTTTAGTTTAGGTTACAGAGACCAGAAGGTCCTTTAATCTGCTTCTAAATGATACTTAAGCAGCCCAAAGAGAAGAAAATGATACGAAAAGCCATACATTTTTTCCTTGGTGTTGTAATTCTCTATTTAGCTCTCTGTCATAAATAATACAAATTAAGCAATCAAAATTCATAATTTGAGCAAAAGTTAATGATAACAGCTTTTTTGTCATTTTATTTGTACATATTGGGCTATTCCTTTGAGAAGAAATGACACTATGCTAGTGACAGTATAAAATATAATAGATATTATATATAAAATGTTTGTCTGTAAAAATTTCCAGAAACTTATGTTAAATATAATGTGTATATCAACATATAAATATTTACTTAAATTAATTCTCAGATTTCTAGATAAAATATTTATAGGAAAAAATTGGTGAAACTCAACAATTTTTAACATTTGTTATTTTTTAAATCTTTTGTTACATGTTACGTTGAATGAATTTTGTGTGTAATATAAGATTTTTGGACAAGACATTATACTAGAAGATTATTGTTCTTATGGACTTTTCCTCTTAAAAATGAATATTGATTTTAATTCTCTACAGAGCTTAATTGTAAATAGAACTGCAATTATATGCCTTGTCTAAATTTTTACAACTAGGAGAGAATGTCTCTAAATGAAAACACACAAAATCTTACCACAGGACTTCCTGTTTACTTCGATTATGTAGTTCCAGGAGATAACAGCTCAAATTGCATTTGTAACAGACACTAATATAGGTGTAAACTGTACCATTTTTAGGAACTGAGGAATTTCTTCTCTGTCTCTTCTAATCAGGAAAAACAAACAAACAAAACAAAACAAAAAGCCAAAAACCCAAAGATTATACACTGACAATGCTAATGTCCCCCATGAACCTATCAAAATCTCAATTGGGGCAATCTGTCCTAGCAAATAATCTTTTCTTATAAACTAGTGAGAGTTTTGAAGTTTTAATAAACATATAACCCCAAGTGTTGAAACCAACACAAAATAGCAGGATTCTGTTTCTGCACACCGACAACTAATATATGAGTCATTTAGACCCAGTCCCCATTTTAGACCTATTTTCTAAAATGTGTCTGACAATTCAATATCCATCCCTAAGTATAGATGGCATATTTTCAATGCACACTTTCTCTTGAAATGTTCTAGAAACAAAACAACTTCCTTACTTTCAACTAAGAAAAGTACTTTGAAAGATTAGAAAGTAAAAATGAAAACATTATTCAATTATGGTATAAAACCAATAATTAAGGCAAATAGCATTTTAAACATCTAAACATATACAATGCCTTTTATAAAAGGCTAATATGGCACATTTTAATCAAACTATCATAAAACTTGATTATCAACCTTCAGATGTTGAAGAGAAGCTTTGTTGAGTCAGAGTTTGACAGATGGTTGTGGAAATGGGATGGACCAGTTCTACTATAAGACTCATTTTTTTGAAATAAAGAAAGTTCATAGATGTTCCTTGGAGATAAGGAATCTAAACCTTATCAACTGAAATAGCACTTTAATGAGGAAATAAGTTACATTTCAACTTAAAAGTAAACTCTGAACATTGTAATATCTCAACACATCTTTTTTTTTTTTGCAAAAGAAGTTAATTTCATTATAAATAAAGTATTTGAATTATCTGGGAAAACTAGAAGCAAGATGCAGCTTTGGCTTCTTGATATTCAGGAAGGTATTTAAAAGCCATATGTTATGGATTTTGCTAAAGACGATACAACTTTGAGTAATAACTACACACACTTACACATGTAAACAGTTTTTTTTTTATAGAATACATTTGGATTCTTATAATAATCTACAGAAGATCCATCTATTTCAAAATTCCAACCATTTTCTTCAAATTTTAGGATTATGGTGTCAATGGAAAATATCAAACTGACTGCTGGGGACAGTCAGAAAACATTTAATTTACTGATGAAAGGGAAGGTAGAGTTCAAAAGAACTTCAGTGTGGCTTTTCTTGGTGGTGTAATTACATTGAGAAGAGGGCCTGCAGAAGCTTCTAGTTTGGGATGGTCCTTTTGTGCTGGTCACATGTGTTTCCAATAGACTCACATGAACATATGCATGCATGCATATCCAACACAGAACTTACATTCACCTTACATCTGGGCTTGCTGGGAACATTTCTCAATATTCAGCTTTTCAGATGTACTTGTGTAGTATGAATTTGTTTAAATTATTAAAGTCTAGAAACATGCAATAGAATCTAAAAGTCTTACTTATACTAATCACTGTCAAATGAAGTGCAGCACATAATTTATCTTTTCTAGATGCTCAATTTGCAACAGTAATACACATTCCTCTGAGGATTCACGTCTTAATTTCACTATTTCATATAAATGTCCTTGCATCATTTTTATCTAAGAATTCATTCCAGTATTATCTTCCCCACCAGAACTGGTATTTAAATAGGCATAGAGCATGTCAAAACTTATAATATTTTCCAAAGTCTAGTCAGAAACTAACCATTATCTTCATATTCTTTGTAAATAGATATAAACAAGGCCTTGCAACTATGAAAGATGAGTTTTTGCCTAAGAAATTTAGTTTCCAACACGGTAAGATTGAGATTGAGTTTATGATTCAAGACTTTTTATTGAAGTATTTATTTTATTTTACTTTATTTATGTGTTTGTGTATGTGTGTGGAGCATAAGTGTACTGCATGTGTCGGGAGCCAAAAAATTACAGAAAAGAGCATCAGATTCCATGGAGCGAGAGTTACATTCCATGTGGCTGTGAGCCACCATGTGGGTGCTGAGGACTGAACATTGGTCCTCTGCAAGTAAAGTGAGTATTCTCAAGCACCGGGGACTCTCTATACTCTGAATTTCCTATTTTTAAATTGTATTTATTTTATCTTTTACAATTTATTCATGTTATATCCCGATTGTAGTCTCCCTCATCTCCTCCCAGTGCATCATCTCTTCTACTTCCCCCCAACCCCTTTGCCCACTAAAGAGGGGAGTCCTCCTCCTCTGCTTATCTTCTGACCCTAGCTTATCAAGGACTCTGAACCTTTTATTATTAACATTAAGTGTTAATAACTCTACTACAGCTACAAGCCTGATCATTTAATGATCTTTTGTAGATTTAAAAAAAAAAAACTATTAGCATCTTTATACTTTTTTTGCCTTTTTCTAAGTTATAAAAGTATTTTACACTAAAACACTTAAAATAACTTTAAATATCACTTTCAAGGGTAAGAAAAAAGCTATCTTGTACACAAATGTTTAAGAAAGGCAATTGTATCTCAGAATGTAGGTAAACCACCATTGTCATTATAGATTAAATTAACCAGCTCAAACACCTGAAATACATATAATTACCCATGAAACAATTTGCTTTTCATAAAACATGGACATTAAAAGCTTCTACTCAAGGCCAGAAATGTTGATAACACACAGTAAAAGCTCTTGAGTTTTTCTTTTGAGTTATCACATGTAAATGAGTCTTATCTATGGTAACACACACTGAAAAAGTAAACCAAGAAAAAAATACTGTGCTTTTAAAAGTATTTCTACTATTTCACAGTAGTTAAATTTAATATGAATTTTTATATTTAAAAGAGGGCAGCATTTTAATTTGTTGCTTTACTTTGGGTAATGATTTCAGTTTTTTTTTCTTTTTATTCTCCTTTTTCTTCTTCTTTAAAGGCAAAAAGTACTTTAAATTACTTTGGCATATTTTTGAGGAAATTGTCATTATTACAGACAGCAGGGGGAAAAGATCAATTAGACAATGACAAAGAACAATAGTTTAATTTTAATCTCACTGACAATTTATTTTTTCAGAATAAAATTTAGAGCATCTTGTGTCCATAATGTATATACTCATCTATAACATTTTTGTCACAGAGTAGGAACAGCTCAGTATTTTTTTTTTTTTTTTTGGTAAGAGAACTCTATGATTGGCAAAACACACATACACACGCACACACACACATAGCCTAATGCTGCAGACTTCTCCTTAGAGTACCTTTTTGCTTATCCTAAGGATTAGTAAAATGAGTCACATGGAAGCCATTCCAAATTAGTTTCCCAGCCTGGCTTCTCCGTGTGAAGACTGTCTGCCATCCTCTGCATTAAGAGACCTATCTTTTTAAAAGAGAGTCTTATACTGGCACTTCTCAAAACATTATCAATGGCTAAACCAGGTCTGCAAATCAGGAAATGTGTTAACTACTAACAAGTGATGTTATTTCCTGCAGGCATTCTGAGGAAGACTGGAAATGTTAAATTTTTCTGGGGATTAGAAATCAGCCAACTTTGTCAGCAAAATAAGTACAAACTGAATACCTTACAGGGCAGGTTTCACTGTCACCAGGCCTATAGGGCTTATTCATCTACTATTCTTAATTACTACTGGAGAAAAGTTAGTTCTTCATAATTTCTAGATGAAACAATTCTGATGTTAACTAAGGGTACCTCTTGGCAGCCAAACTGAATGTTGTTTTCCAAGTTAGCTTAGTCTTTTTTAAGGCTCAGCTATGGTAAAGGCTGTTGTTTTGAAAGCAAATAAACCCAGTTTGGGAATTTTTATGTATCTATTTCATTTTGTTTAATAATTTATTTTCAAGTGTTAGATATATAAAAGGACATACTTTGCCGCATTATTTCAAAGGCATTTCAGATTTCCACAAGTTTTGATCTCACAGGATATTAAAAACTAAATAATAGAATTCAAGGGTTTTATAAATTTACATAAGACTCTATTTTTAAGTCAAGTTTACATTTTCCTTGATTTAGAAGTGTTATCCAAACCCATACATGAATTGTAAAGACCACATTTGAGGAAAAGAATTACTGACTTGTTTTCCAGAAGTCAGAGTGGGGAAAGGAACTGTCTCTTTTGCCAGTGACTGAGCGGCTGTTTCCCTCTTCAAGAACTGAGAAGACAGCAGACAACATATCAGAATTAAGTTAAAGCCGGAGGTAGTGACCCACTTCTACAATCGTAGCACTTGGAAAAATCAAGTTCAAAGCCAGCCTGAGCTGAAAGCGACCATGTTTCAACAAAACCAAAAATCAATAAATAACATTTAAAAATGTTTAACATTGACATTACAGCAAGATAAGAAAGATACTTAAAAGCAGCTTGCTTTCTTACTCAGAAGCCTGATGTCATCAATATGCTATTTTTGCTCTTTGGCAGGTAAAGGGAATTTATTGCGTCAATTAATGTTAAACATGTGTGCTGAAATTCTCCATGAAAAGCATAATTGCTCCCTACTTAATTTGCTACTTTACAAAGTGCTCTTTTAGCTACTTTTTCCCCCTCAATAACTCCCTTCAACACGATGCAAGTATTTTAATGAAAACAAAGAAAAATCACTTAATTTTATTTTTTTCACCTTAAGTATTATTTTTTAAAAAATCTCTAAAATAGGAGGGGTTTCCACCTACATTTTGGAGCATGGTCTAGTTCTCCCTCTTCCTGATTTTCTGTGGCAATCCCGAGTCAAGTCACGGGGCTCCACTGGCCTTACCGCTTGCTCTCTGCATCAACTTTCTCTAACTTACAGATATTCATACCCTTAACTAACTTCCAGATAAACATAATTTATGTGTGCCCCATATTTGAAAGTTCACTCTTAATCATTTAACATAATTTCTCTCGCCAAAATTCTGAGGATTCTTAATAATAAGTTAATTTTTCAAAGTCACAAAACAAATTAGTTCAGCTGCAGAAAGCAAGGCTGACCATCTAGTACTGTCCTAGAATGAAAGGATGCTTCTCAGGTACACAGGGTTTGCACAGAGGAGAAAACAGTCAGCATGAGGATCCAGAGACAAGCTGCAGCCTGGATCCGGGGGTATGTTGCTGTATCTGTTTCCTCAGTTGTGTCTAAGAGATGCCCTAGTACTTATTTTAAGTGTGACTGATGGAAGGTCCTGAAAGAATGACAAAGAGACAGACCACTGGGGCAGTGAGGTTGCAATCCAGTTAGGGAAAGAGCATTGAAAACACACTTAGCTACTGGAGTCAGCCAGTATTTTAAGAGGAATAGTGAGGGCCTGACGCAGCCTCAAAAATAGCAGCAGCAGTCAACCATGAATCCACTTGGATTACCCCACTTTAAGGAAACCCTCTATGGCCCATTTGCAATTTGCTTTCAAACTCCAAAGAGAAAAAATGGTACCAATCTGAGAGAGGACTTGGGTGGGATTAGGGGGTGGGTAGGTTGAGGGGGAGGACCTCGACATTCCGATTGTGTAGGAGGAAGAAGGCTTATGGATCAGTCCTTTAGCAATGAGGAAGGAGCTAGCAGGTGGCACCAGCGGGTGATTTTAAAGGAAACTAGAGAAGAAAACACAATTCCTTTATTTAGAAACTGGAAGGCAGGAGACTGTGCAAAGAGCAAGAAATAGCAAGGAGGGTCATTAGGGGTCTCTCTGTGTCTCACCTAAATGAGAAGATGCATTTCCAGCATTTCAGGAAACTGTTGGACCCTTACCCTCCGCCCCGTTCTGTCCCCTGGTGAGTAGATAAAGGTAGATGGAAAAGACACCACCGCGCCACCTCCAGACGCCAGTTTGAAAGGTCTGGTTGACAGCAATGGAGGAAGCAGCAAGGAAATCTGAGATCTGGTCTCCTGCTTAGAGGGGGATTTATCTGGGGGAGGGGCGCGGGGGAGAGAGTGGCGTCCGGGTTCTCTGGCCCTGATCTGGCGCAGGTGGCCACCAGGTGGGGAGGAGCGGCGCGGTGGCAGCGCGGAGGCTGCAGGCAGAGGGCGCGCGTTCGTTGCTTGCTAGATGGCAGCTTCTGCAAACTGCCGGAGGAGCTCTGCGTCCCAGTGCTCTCCTGGCTGCTGCAGGAGCAGTTAACCACAGCAGCCGACACCGCAAGCCTCTGGACGCCGAGTGTCTAAAGCAGCCAGCATCCCTCCGCCGCGCCACGGCTATCGAAACTCGGTGTCCTGCTCCAGATACTGTCCCTTCAGTGCCCGATTGAGGAAAAACTGCAGGAAGAGCTCCCTGGTCCGGAGGGCTTACAGCTGGCTGCCTCACCCTGGCTGGGTTTTAAAGAGAAAATACTGAATGGGCTGGGGAGGGAAGCAAGCGCCTAGTTTCCTTGGCTGCGTTCAAGCAGATAGGGGTTAGGATACCCTGGCGTGGGTGTGATGGCAGGGAGGGGTGCCTGATCCCTTTGTAACCGCCCTCCAGCTACTCCCTGTAAAGTGCCACAGTGCTAAGATTTTACTAGGGCACATACTTTTAGAACTTAATAAACAATCAGATGGGGGCAGTGCGACGCGAAGAGAAAGAGGCGCACAACCCTGTCCCTGAGGAAGACTGTTCACAGCGGTTTGTTTGTACAGTGCTGCGATTTGTTTCCCCACTCCTTCCTCACCTATTATTCTCAGTTCACCATGTTGCTTTGGATTAGGTGGATTTTCACCCTTTGCTTTGACTAGAACAGCAGGACATGATTTAGAAAATGAAAGGGGTGGGGGATGCGCATTCAGGGCTTCCAGTTTAATAACGTCACTTCAAGTTTGAAGCTTTATTTGCTGGACTGGTTTTGATTCCATCCATCCTCCACGTGAGTGAGACTAGGCTTTCAGAGAGGAAAGCAAGCTTTGGCTCACACCCTTAAAACTTCCCTAGACAAGACTTTCCCTTCTGGAGGGTGGGGGGATAAGTGTGTAAACTTGAGAGGAGAAATAAACAAAGGTGCATACACATTTTTTTTTTGAATTCTAAGTTTTAAGGATTTAATAAAAACTGATTACCCAGGTGATTTACGTGATAAATGTCTTTTAAGCAAAACATTTAAATATCATCATTGGCTTTAAAACCTCTCCTCTCCATCTCTGTAAACAACTTTCTTTTCACTTGCAAGAACATTCTTTGTAGTAAACTATGTTTTAAAAATGCATTTCAAAGAAAACTGGTGGGACGGATAATAAAACTTTCTGAGGTTCATATTTTTCTTGGGGAGGGGCTATATCTGCTAGGTTCAAAGGACCACCTGACACTAGACAGCCAGGAGCAGAGCAGCAGAGTTTGAAATCAGGGACACAGAAGTAGCCAGTCCTTTGAACACAGAAGCAATGGCTTCCAAGAGTGATGGATTAATGGGTTGGAAACTGTTGTATTTTATTAATATCACAACGCTGTTTTTATTGTTAAAGTCATTACAGCAGAATTACCTACAGTCTAAGATCTTTTTCTTTCTTTTCTTCTTTCCTTCTTTTTTTTGTGAAGAGTAAATATTTAATCTCAGCTTTCTATATACCTAGAAGAATAATATAACAAACCTTTCACACCAATCAAACTCTTTATTTGAAAAATGTGTGAAAAGCTACTTGCACACTTGGTAAAAGCCCCTTACTGACCCTCAGTGGTGATAAAATCCAGATCTCTTAAAACAACCAAAGAGAGACACCCAAATCTGCCCTCAATCTCTCTAAAGCAAGAATTGAAAGAGCAAAGTTTAAGGGATATTTTACAGACAAACGTGCATGTTAAAAAATAAAGTTGGAGATCTTGACAAAAAAACTGTCTTAAAAGTTTGTATACTTCCAAGAAATATGTATTTCTTTGTACATGTAGTATTTATGCCAAACAAAACCATTGGAAAATGACTCAAATCAAAGGTACACCACATCACAGATTTCTAAGTAAGTACTGTCTGTAAGAACTTATCAAGTTTTGATGATTTGTGGAAAGTTTTATTAATACTTTCTTGAAGATTTTATGACTTGGAAAATGTAACTTTCAAGAACATTTTTTTTCTGCTTCCATTTCCATTGAAGCCACTAAATCAAATATATTGTAGAAATATGCTATGCCTTAAAAATCTTTTGCATATGTAACTAATTATTTGATATTTAAAAGCTGTGTATATTTTTTTCAGAACTATTTCAAAGTTCCGCTAAGAAATTGAAGATTTAGGGATCTTTGTAAGGAAGAAGTATTTTGAAATAGTATTAAAAGTGATTTGACCATTAAAGAATATACAGGACTCTGAATGTTCAAATACGGTTAATATACAACCAAGATGAAGAATTTTATTTACTGATTTCTTTAAGTTTAAATAATTAAAGATCAAGTTAAACTACCACATTTTATAAGAGCAAGAAACAAATCATGATGAGAGTTAAGTAACAGAAAACTTTACATGAAACTTTCTCAAGTTACACTGGTAAATACTTTTAAATTATAATTTTTATACAATACACTTTTAGAATGGGAATTCTGATTTTTTTCATGAAAATTTTCAGTTTTTATTAATTCATGAAGAAGATTAATTTCTGTACATAATAACCATGACTTAACACGTGACAATGTCTTTTATATAGTTTTCCTTTTATAGGTCCAGTCACTTAAACTTATAAACATAACTTTTTACTTGAAGGGGAGAAGAAAATTGTGACCATAACAGGCTCAGTAGAAAAAAAAAAAAAAGGCATAAAACTGAAAATTTTCATAGCAATGATAAGGATGCTTTTTATGTCTAAATCTACTTTACTGGTCAGAATATTTTCTATTTTAAAGGAATTATTAATTTTTCACTTCTGACAAGAACTCTTGTCAAAATGAGATGACTAAAAATGTGGTATTAAAGTGAATATTTCCTCACTTGCATTTAATGATATCAGTATTGTTCTTCAAGAAGATATAGATTCACAATGAATTAATTTTATGATCAATTTTAAGAGGTTACACGAAATTTCTTTATGGCACAATCAAAATATTATCATAGCAATTCAGATTGTCAGTAAAAGCTTAAACAAATTTGCTGATAATCCTGTTAATGACCTAGGTCAAGTGTTAACTGTTGTGGGTTATAAAGCAGTGAAATTAAGGTTTCTCCTACCTCCAGGCAAACAGCACAGTTATAACTGTTGGGGGTGGTTCAGGGGCACTCTATTAGGAGAACTATTAAATTACAGAAATGTATAATGCATTCAGTTATTTAGTCTAGCATGAAGAAATGCTATTAAAAGCAAATGTAAGCCCTCTTTTAAAAAGCCTATAAAGATGACATGATAGCTTAGCTCTCTGTTAATGTTTCAATCACAAGGAGTTTTTGACGATGAGAGTTTGTCTACGTTGAAGGTGATGTTGATTCAGAAAACAATTTTTACAAAGAGGAAATCTATGATTTAAATATTTATTGAGCCAACATTTGCCTACTGCTCCAAGAGAGGCATGTAGCATATATACACAAGTTTTATTTTTAATCTTCGAGCAGTCTCGTAATCTTCTCTTAGCAGAGATTTCTGTGACAAGGCGAGCATTTCCTAGGCTGTGACTTAGGCGCTCCAGGAAAGAGTATCCCAATAAGAAGTGTGTAGATGTGTAGGCTGAATTTTATTGAACTGTGTTTTTAAAACTCTCATTTTTATTATAGAGAATGTAATGGGTAAATGTGAATCCAATTGGTGAAGACTGTTGGGCGGAACACTTTGCATACAATATTGAATAAGCAGTGCATTTTGCTTTAGACGGCTACAAATATATAGTGTGTATAAAGAGTACTCCATGCACTTTAAAGTTGGCTGAACTAATGAGTGTCGACCACTTTACTCTGTATCAAGTTTTAACTTCTTTCCAAACATACTGTTTGCCATTATCTGAGTTCCTGCAAGGAAGCAACCAACTAAGCAAGCAAACAAACAAAAACAGAACAAGTTTTACTGATAAAACAGTACAGTACAAATTTCACTTTTAAAAGTAAATTATTTCCTATTAGACATCTCTTCTTGTGCCACGTGACAGGAAAGGACAGATCATTGTTAGCAAAGTCTTTATTCCCTAACTTCTGTTTGGGGTTCCAGGCCAGGTTTTAAGTGATTCTGAAAATCATGTATCTCTATTATCTTCCAAAAGACCATGAAGGTTAAGTAGCACTTGGAGTCACTTTCTTGAGATCACAATGGAAAGCCACTGTAATCAATTGATGGACTGGAAAATTCACATCAAACTCTGAAGTTATTTTTCTTTATTTTGGACTCATGGAATTTCAATGCGTCCAAATTTTAATTATCTCAATTTTTGTTTAAACTTTCATAGAGACAAGTTCCTTAGCAATCAGCTCAATGGCCTGGTTTTGTTCCCCATTTTTGATATGTCTAACCCCATAATAGACAGAAGAATTCAAAATTCTAGTAAACATGTTGTAGTGAATTTTTAAAACATAATATTCAGCATAATATTTTAAGCCTAATCAGTCTTCTCACACATTTTCTATGTATCTCATTATCTTCTTGTGTATCTTTAGTTTTCAAAATGCATTAGAAAGCTACATCAACTGGTTCAGTTTATCTTAGCTCTATGAGTCCAGGTTACTTTGTTAGAGGAATTGCATGGAAATTGTGGTATAGAGTTAAAATTATCACTTTCCAGATGACTCAACTCAATTGGTTAGAGCCAAGGTATTGGATAAATATGTAAAGTATCACTGAAGTATTATTTAACTTAAACTATTCATTTTAACAATTGTTTTAAAGTGCTTATAACCTCATAAAGAAAATGAGACAGTAGCTACATGATAGCATCTGGAAAGACTAATCTTGTGAATAGATACATAAAAACTTTCATCTAAGCAAATTAAATCATATTGTCTGAGTTTTATGAGTATTTTTACCATTGTAGATCTGTACTGTTAATTTGTACCTATTTCCATACATTATTCAATAATACATACATAAAATGTGGATTAAAGGCAATTAGGATTAAATTATACATATTTCATTAAATACATATGCATTGCTTTTATATGAGTGTGAATAAGATTAAAGGTATTATTTTTTTGCAATTGAAATATAGGCTAAATTGGCCACAAATGTAATTTCATCTGTATCCTGTGTATCACTAATTCAGTGAGATCATTGTCTGGACAGTTTATATACATTCCATTTGGAAAAATGCAACCCAGGAATGAAATGTGGCAATTGTATAGTTTTCTAGTTATTCTTAGTATTTTAATATACTTAGGAAAATATTTTAAAACACTTTAACACATTGCTGTGCTACCCATGCACAAATGACCACTCATGTCTACTTCTTTCAAGAAGAATGACTAATCATTACTTTCAAGTGAACATTTTAATTTGTGTTACTAAAAATGTGATTTGTAGAAAAGATGAGTTTTCTCATCTCCGTGATGAAAAGCTATTTCTTTATTAAAAAGCAAACAAAAATTAATAAAAGCAGCCAAATTGATAAAGGCAGCCAAGGCACCAAGAAAAGAAAATTAAACTGTCCCATTAGCACTGAAAGTAGGTCATCAAACATTTGAAGCAGTCTTTGCACTGAATGTGTTTACATATATTTTTCACGTAGGCATAAATGTGATGTATACAAGATTTGGTCTACAAAATATGTTAAGTGAGTGTTGTACACCTACTATGCTTCCTGCCCCCCGTGGTTCTCTATTTGTTAAGCTGCTCAATAAAATTCTAAATGTTAAAAATCATTAAGGGAAAATTAAAGTTGTACGTGTTAAGAGTTTGAATTCACAAATCATGAGGACTAGATAATGAAAAATATGCTCAGTACACTCAAAAACAACTCTTCTCAGTATTAGCTTCACACTTTGATCCATTGAAAATTCAGGGATGCCCATTACGTGGACAATAATTAAACCAACATCAAGGAAATGCCGTTAAGTGCTCATGAGCTGTCTTTCCAATTAGCTATTCAGTTATTTACTGTATCTACCCAGGAGCTGTTCATCAATCGATCATTAAACTCAGTCTCCTACTCGTATGAAAGCCCTTTATTGAAAAGAACCCAACTTCAGCTCCCTCATGTCCCTGCGAACATCACTGCTGTTAATGTGGCATATGCTACTCTAGAGAACCTGCATCGTATCGCTGAGCACAGCCCTGCCCGGCGGAATCCTCATCTCTCCGATAAGGCGGTTGGAACATAAACATACCCACACACGCGTGCACACAAACCTCGGCTCCAGCGAGCCCCTTTCCTCTAGTCCATTCACAAACGCCAAAGGGTCTAAGCAGGACCAACCTGTCATTATCTTTAAAACACTCCGCGGGATCTCGAGAAAGGCTAGCCTTTTCTTTTAAACTTCTCAAGAGTACCACATGGTCATAATTAGAAAATAAAATACTGCCTTGGCTATTTGGCAATTAACTGACTGGGTTGAAAAAAAAAAAAAAGAAACAAAACAAAACAAAAAAAAAAAAACGGAGGGTTTTCTTTCTTTCTGCTTCAAATTGTCAAATGTAATCGCTTGAATAGCTATCAGATTAAAACCAGATTCATTTGTTTATTTCTTTATTTATTTTTAATGGTTTCTACAATCTCAATTCGTCTCCCAAAAGTGCTTTGGGATTGCTGCTGGGGCAAAGACCATCTTTGGCTGCCACTGCTTTCCGGGCATCTTCGGGACCAGCGCGGCTGCGGGGGCTGCGGGCTCCGCTCCGGGGCGGCGCGGTACCTGGCTTACCTTCGTTGGAAGGCTGTGGGCTCAGTTCCCCGGAGCAGCTGAGGACGCAGCAGCCGAGCAGGACGAGGATGGAGAGGTGACAATCCATGTTGCTGGTGCACCCGGCAGTGAGAGGAGCATATCTCCACGAAGCATGCCACTGATGTGAGGGGGAGCGCTCTGATTGCAGAAGTTACCATGCTCCGCTCGCAGTCTGATGTCAAGTTTGACACTGGAGATAAGGAGGAGTCTGGCTGCCTTTCCGCGAACCCCGCTCGGGGACTTCGCTGGGTCCTAGTGCCGTCGCCAGCGGGAGCTGAAGGAGAGCGGGGCAGCCCCGTGGCTGGCCCTTTCACAGGGCTGCGGAACAGCGCAGTGGGGCAGAGACCAGGGTGTTGCCAATGGCTCAGAAAAGCCGCAAGTTCTGTGGGGACAGCGACGGAGAGTGGTGGGAGCCGAAAGGCAGCTATTTGTTTGCTATACTTTATCAGTTGACAAAAGGCTTATGAGAGGTACTGTGAGTTGAAAAGAAACTAACGCTCAATATATACGTGTATGCGTGTATATACGTATATATGTGTATGTATAGTTTTAAAAAGTGAGAGACATTCGTTTAATTATTATATAATGACAAGGGCCATCACTATTATTCCCCCACTGCGTTCACTGTGATCACAGTTCTGTTCTTGGCTCAGCAAGACCAAAGGAGACGTCCTCGATTAGAAAGATCAGGAAGCCTGTTCAGTCCACCACATGGTATCAGGCTGTTAAAGGGATTTGACACAGCAATTTCAGCTCGCACAGGGCACAGCCAGGTTCCGAACGCTGAGAAGTAACCTTAGCCCTCCCAGGACAGTAGCAATAGTAGCCATGGCAGTAGCTTCAGGCAACCACGCACTTCGGCGGGTGCTGGATTTGCAATATAAATCAAACTCGGAGTTCTGAACAGTGAACGCTCCTGCCCACACTAACTAGCTTCAGGACTTTCCTGTTCCGAGAGAATCAAAACACAGCTCGCAGCTCCCCATCCTCCTTCCAGCTGCCACTAATCTGGTACTTTGTGAAGAGTGCTCTTTAACATTGAAAATCCAGTAGCTGCTGGAGAATAATGTCCTTGGACTTTCTCACGTGCTTCGCAGTATGGTTATAAACGCACTCATGCTGAACCATCTAATTGCAATCTACTTCAGCCGCATAATTTTTGTAATTTATACTTTAAGATCTCTTTTCAAATATCTTTGAAATATGTCCCAGAAAGTGATCTCCTCACCCGCCCTCTCACCACCCATCCATCTCAGCCTACCCTGAAAAGAAACAAGATGAGTGCCTCACACAGCTCCAAAATAGAAAAGTAGGTTGACAACATTAACACCAGGGATCAACGTAGAGCAACTGAGTAAGATTTTAAAGGCCCAGGCAGTGAGGCGATACTCCTTTCACAAGTGCTACACTTTCAATGACACAGCACAGTTTTCAAGTGAATTGAGGCTAGTGCTTCTCCTAACGTTTGTTGGCTGTTTGGTGAAGAGAGGTTGGCTTGAAGAAGCCAGACAGGAGGGACCGATCCTGCTCTCTCTTCCATGAGAGACTGATTCAGGTCCCTGACTCCTTTTCACATTACACCACCAGAGGCTGTAGAACCCACTCCTACTAACTCTGTCTCCACTGAAAATAAGGGATGTTGACCAGAATATCCCTCGTCACAATGTTTGCAGTTCCACCACAACAGTTCATTGCTTCACAACTAAATATATTTTTTTCTGGAAGTTTGAAAAAAAA